>NW_027505642.1:0-160126 GCF_021521415.1 Bidens hawaiensis
CCTCTTGTCGCCGTCCCGCCCTTAAGCCTTGTTTCCCTCTTTTTCTTCTAACTCTTTTGTTCCTTCCCGCCTAAGGTTGTCTGCGCAGACCCCTTGCAAGGAAGCCTGCGTGAAGACCACCTGTTTCAGCGATACGCGAGATGAACTCTTCTCGCAGCGCGCTAAGAATTGTAATTCTTCTCGCAGCGCGCAAAGAATGGTAGTTCTTCCCGCGACGCGCTAAGGATTTGTAGCTCTTCTCGCAGCGCGCTAAGAATCGTCGTTCATCCCTCGACGCGCGAAGAATTATAGTCCTTCCCGCGGCGCGCTAGGAATTTTAGTTCCTCCAAAGGCGCGCTAAGAAATGTGATTCTTCCCGCGGCGCGCTTAGAAATGTAGTTCTTTCCGCGACGCGTTAAGGTTGTTTCTGTCTGCCTTCGCGCTCGCGCTCTCTTGACCTTCTGTGTCTGCCTTCGCGCCTTAGCCTTCTCGCGCTAAACCCTTTGAGTTTTCTTCTGTTGAATCTAGCCGTTTGCTTTTGTGTTGTCTTATCTTTTGAGCTGTTGACCTAATCTGCTTTATGTCTGAAAAGCCACTTTTGGCGCAGCATGCGCACCAACCCCATTGGTTGGCAGAAAAAGTGACTGACATTATCTTTTGAGATCTGCTTTTTCCATGCTTGACCAGAACCTTTATCTGACCCGCCCATGCCTTTTTACTGTTCCCTGTCAGCTTTTCCTTTGCCCCCCTGCAGCTGCCATATCTTTCCATATCTTTTGCTTTTGTTTTCTTATGCTTTTTGATATCTCTTGCTTTTGGATATCTTTTGTTATCTTTTGTTTTGTCTTGTTCTGTTTGTCTTGAGATCCTTTCCCCTTTTTCTAGGGATTATGTCTCCTAGGGTTTCTCTATAAATAATAGTAATATTTTCATAACACTACACACACAAAACACTTAATCTCTCCTGTTCTCTTGCCCCTTGCTCTCTCTGCCGTCTTCCTCTCTGCCTCCGTCTTCCTCCCTGTTCTGCCCTGCTTTTCCGGTAATATATATATATATATATATTATATATAATAATTTACTTATTAATTATGCTAACTTATGATCAAGACTTAAATCAATTCGTTAAAACAATAATCTTATTTATAGGTTAACTTGTGCTTGTTTAAAGTTGGTTCTTGCTTTATCTTTCACCGCATCGTTTATCAAGTGAGTAATCTCGTACCTAATCCCTTTTTATTTTTAATGTTTTGGGATGTTCATGTGTTCGTACAAACTTGAGTCTTAAACTTGTTTATGAACTTTAGTCGCGCAGTATCCCATGTGTTGAGGACGTTTACTTGGTTGTTTATTTGTATGTGTGTATCATTAACCGCTTTGTTCGGCCTATTCCGAAGTTTTCATGGATCCATTAGATGAACACGGGAGACCTATCGTTTACGGTTTTCTTTGTTTACACTTGCACAGATGTTTTCTCGTTTTTGTGCTCAATTGGGAGCACGGATTGAACTATGAACTATGAGCTATGATCTATTTAGGCTTGATCACAATCTGATTGCACCCTTGTTAAACACCAGACATACACGTGTTGCGCGCAGATTTATTGTTATCTATGTATTGTATTAAACTTGATTTCTCACCAACACGCAAGTGTTTGACGTTTATTTTAACACATGTTCAGGTTTGCAGTAGCTGTTTTGGAGCTTGTGGACACGTAGGAAGTTTTCTTTATTTTGGACCTAGATTAAAATGTATCAAGACAAGTTATTGTTGTTCGAATATTTTGCCTTATAATATATTGATTTATGTTGATTTATGTTATCTTGTGTTTACCCTGCGCGTGCGCGAATGAATGTATTTATTAAATATTGACACCCAATAGTGTCACGAGTAATGAAACAATATGTGGCGCCCCGATGTATAATCCGCCTTTGGTCGGGGTGTTACAGATTGGTATCAGAGCTCGTTGACTTTAGGATAGGTGGTTAGACGTAACGGCCTAGAATACCTAAGAGTCCCTTCTCGCGCATGAGAGAAATCTCATGTTTGCGCGCTTATTGTTAATTACTCGTTATTTATGAATATGCTCGCACCTGCGCAATATATGATTTTATGTTTTATTTCGCGATATTTCGATTTTTGTTGAATTTCGATTTTTATTGATTTTACTTACATATTCGTTTGTTGGATTTGAAAATCCGAAAAGTCATGGTGATACATGAATAGTTGATTTTCAATTTCCATTTATGATTATGTTCTGAGGTTGGAGACTTGAAAAGTCATGGTGATACATGAATTGTCAACCTCCAATACTCATTTTCTTGTACATTTTATATTGAAGATTGAAAAGTCATGGTGATACATGAATCGTCAATCTCCAATACTCGTTTGCTCGTATATTTTAAATTGGGAATTCGGAAAGTCATGGTGATACATGAATTGTCGATTCTTGATTCGAATTTGTTACCTTTATTAAGTCTGCATTTAGGGTCATTCATTTTACTTTAACTTTTGACAGTAACTGACTCCGCGAAACCAAGCTTTATAAGATTAAAACTTTGCGCTAAAATCAAGATATTAACTAAAATTAAAATTTTTATAGAATGCCTCCGCTATCTCGCCGATTTCAGAGAAGAGAAGCCTCGCGCATGCGTAGACAGCAACGTTCCCAGGAAATGGCCGCCGCGATAGCCCAAGCCTTGAGCCAAAAGTCCTTTAACGCGGGTAACCCTCCAAAGTTCACAGGTCTTGAAGGAGCCACCGTGATGCTCCAATGGCTCGAAAAGATTGAAAACACTTTCCTCCACACCCAATGCCCCTCAGACAGACGAACCCTATATGCCTCCAGTGTCCTGGAATCCAGAGCGCTTACATGGTGGAATGGAGTAGCCCATGCGCGTGGCGCAGAAGCTGCTTCCAGCATACTCTGGGAGGAATTTAAGGATCTCGTGACGCGAGAATTCTGCCCTCCCAACGAAGTAAAGCGCCTGGAGGAAGAATTTTGGAACCTGAAGCAATACAGTGGAGAAGCGCGCGAGTACGCGACGCGCTTCCACGAGCTAAGCTTACTGGTCCCTCACCTTGTTACCCCTTCACGCCGAGCAATCGAGAAATTCCTTGGGGGTCTCCTCATGGAAATTCAAGATTCTGTATGGGCCAGAAACCCAGTAACCCTCCCTGACGCTATTGAGTTGGCCGCTGTGCTCAGCGACAACCATGTCAGAGCAGGAACCCTGTTCCTGCGGGGAACAGAGAAGACCAAACCCACCAAGACTGCCCCTGAACCAACAGAAACCAAACCAGAACCCTCAAACCGTAACAACCTCAAGCGCAGGCGCAAGGCCTATGCGCTTACCAACCCGCCCATTGCCCAGCAACCCATCTACCAACCTCCAGTTTACACTCCTAACCCTCTGTCAGCCTACCCAACTCCCCCTATAGTCCACAACTATGCCTTGACCAATTCAGCACTCCCTGCCCCGCCACCTAAGAAACCTTACACAGGAAATCAACCCTTTTGCCCAACCTGTAGACTTCACCACCCAACCCAAACCCCGTGTCGACAATGTAACCGATGTGGCCGCGTTGGTCACTCTGCCGAGTTCTGTAGAGTCCCTTCCGCCAACCCAATCGCGCCAACACCACCAGTCTACCCGCAGAACCCACAACCAACCTACCAAAACCCACGACCCAGATCGTGCTTTAACTGCGGTGATCCCAGTCATTTCCGGAACGCGTGCCCGAGACTACAAGTGCAAATCACACAGGCGAATCCGGTGAACCAGATTTCAAACCAAGTGACGCTGTGGACGAGCTTTTAACATAACCGCGCACCAAGCGCAAGCGAATAATGACGTAGTTAATGGTACATTTTTGCTTAACGGATTTTATGCTTTTGTACTTTTTGATACTGGCGCCGATCGAAGTTTTATTTCTCGCGCGTTTGAACAGAAGCTTGCGCGACCACGCAACGATTTAAAAGAAGATTTTTCAGTTGAATTGGCTAACGGTGAAACTGTTTTAATTAACTCTGTGATTAAAGATTGTACGCTTAATCTTAACGAAAACGATTTTCTGATTGACCTCATCCCCATGCCTCTTGGAAGCTTTGATGTTATTATTGGTATGGACTGGCTGTCGAAGAATCGCGCCGAAGTTATTTGCGCCAAGAAATTGATTCGCATACCTCGAGAAAATGGTGATCTTCATATCTACGGCGAAAAACCCTCCAGTGGTCTTAAGCTTATGTCTTGCGCCGAAGCCCAAAGACTCATGCGGAAGAAGTGTATTGCATTTCTAGCCCATGTGGTTAAACCTGATGAAGAAAAGAAGCTTCGCGATATCCCTGTTGTGCGTGATTTCCCTGAAGTTTTTCCTGATGATCTTCCTGGTATCCCTCCCGCTCGTGAAGTCGAGTTTCGTATTGATCTTGTCCCTGGTGCTTCCCCCGTGGCTAAATCTCCTTATCGTCTTGCACCCGCTGAGATGCAAGAATTGGCCAGCCAACTTCAAGAGTTGACTGCTAAAGGATTCATTCGCCCTAGCTCTTCGCCCTGGGGTGCTCCGGTGTTTTTCGTTAAAAAGAAAGATGGATCGTTTCGCATGTGTATTGATTACCGCGAGTTGAACAAACTCACCATTAAAAACCGGTATCCCTTACCGCGTATTGACGACCTCTTTGATCAACTCCAAGGTGCCTCTTGTTTCTCGAAGATTGATCTCCGCTCTGGCTATCACCAGTTGCGCATCCGCGATGAAGATGTTCCGAAGACTGCTTTTCGAACTCGTTATGGCCATTTTGAATTTTTGGTCATGTCCTTCGGTTTGACCAACGCACCCGCCGTTTTCATGGATCTAATGAACCGGGTGTGTAGGCCTTTCTTGGATAAATTCGTGATTGTGTTTATCGATGATGTTCTGGTGTATTCTAAGACCAAGGCCGAGCATGAGCAACATCTCCGATTGGTATTGCAAAAGCTTAGAGCTGAGCAACTCTATGCTAAGCTTTCCAAGTGTGAATTCTGGTCTGATGAAGTACAGTTTCTTGGTCATGTTGTAAACAAGATGGGTATTCATGTCGACCCATCCAAAATTGAAGCAATCAAGAACTGGATTACGCCATCCTCTCCTTCCGAGATCCGTTCCTTTCTGGGCTTAGCTGGTTATTACCGGCGCTTCATTTCGAACTTCTCGAAGATCGCTTTGCCTTTAACAGCTCTAACGCACAAAGGTAAACCGTATATTTGGGGCTCGAAGCAAGAAGAAGCCTTTCTGATGCTCAAGCGTTTGTTGTGTGAAGCTCCTGTCCTTGCGCTACCTGAGGGTAATGATGATTTTGTCGTGTATTGCGATGCATCCAACCAAGGTCTCGGTTGTGTTCTTATGCAACGAGGCAAGGTTATCGCTTACGCATCAAGGCAACTCAAGGTTCATGAAAAGAATTATACGACTCACGACCTCGAACTTGGTGCAGTTGTATTTGCCTTAAAGATCTGGAGACACTACCTTTATGGTACTAAGTGTATCCTCTACACTGACCATAAAAGCCTTCAGCATATCTTTGATCAGAAGGAACTTAACATGAGGCAACGCCGATGGAACGAACTCATCAGCGATTACGATTGTGAGATCCGGTATCATCCTGGTAAGGCTAATGTGGTAGCCGATGCGCTCAGCCGAAAACCCTGCCAGCTTAACTGTATCTTGCCGCGCACCCAGCTTCACTTCGCGCCGATTCAAAGCAACCTTGAATCGCGTATTCGTGACGCGCAGCGCGCATCCATCAGTAATGGTAACCTTCGAGCCGAGTTAGCGTGTGGCGCGGAAGCGCATTTTGTGCCCAATCTGAGTGGAATTTTCTGCTATCTCAATCGCATCTGGATTCCCTTTGATGAGAATCTTCGCGCTGATATCCTGAGTGAAGCGCACAAATCTCGGTATTCTATTCATCCTGGCGCTGATAAGATGTACAAGGATTTGCGCATTACTTATTGGTGGCCCGGTATGAAGAAGGATATTGCTGTGTTCGTAGCTAGATGCCTGACTTGTTCTAAAGTAAAAGCTGAACACCAACGCCCATCTGGTTTGCTCGAACAACCAGAAATTCCTACGTGGAAATGGGAATGTGTAGCGATGGACTTTATTACCAAGTTACCTTTGACAGCAAGCAAACATGATAGCATTTGGGTAATAGTGGATCGATTGACTAAGTCTGCTCACTTTCTGCCCATTCGTGAAAACTACCGTGTTGAGCAACTCGCGCAGCTTTATGTCAAGGAAATTGTCTGCCACCATGGTACTCCTTTGAGCATCATATCCGATCGCGATGGCCGTTTTATATCTCGCTTTTGGAAATCTCTCCAATCTGCGCTAGGAACTCGCTTGGACATGAGTACGGCATATCATCCCCAGACTGACGGTCAGTCTGAGCGAACTATTCAAACTCTTGAGGATATGCTCCGATCTAGTGTTCTTGATTTTGGAGGTAATTGGGATTCACACCTGCCTTTGATCGAGTTCTCTTATAATAACAGCTATCATTCCAGTATCGGTATGGCCCCATTTGAAGCACTTTACGGTCGTAAGTGCCGCTCCCCGATCTGTTGGAGCGAAGTGGGTGAAACTCAAATCACAGGACCCGAACTTGTTCAAGAGACAACCGATAAAATCGCCAAGATCCGTGATCATCTGCTGACTGCCAGAAGCCGACAGAAGAGTTACGCAGATCGTAGGCGAAAGCCTCTCGAATTTCAAGTTGGTGATCTTGTTCTCCTCAAAGTGTCGCCCTGGAAGGGTGTTGTCCGCTTTGGGAAGAAAGGTAAGCTTGCTCCTCGTTATGTTGGTCCATTCAAGATTCTCGCGCGTGTGGGAAAAGTTTCCTACAGACTTGACCTGCCGCCCGCGCTCAGTAATGTGCATCCAACGTTCCATGTATCCAATATCAAGAAGTGTTTAGCTGACGAGAACCTTCACATTCCACTTGATGAAGTTCAAGTTGATGAATCTATGCATTTCGTTGAGAAGCCTGTTGAGATTATGGATCGCGAGGTTAAGCAAACCAAGCGCAGTCGTATCCCTATCGTGAAAGTTCGTTGGGAGTCCAAGAGCGGAGCCGAGTTTACATGGGAAAGGGAAGATCAAATGAAGATCAAGTACCCGCACCTGTTCTCTGCGCAACCTACTTCGAGATAAATTTCGGGACGAAATTTCTTAAAGTAGGGGAGA
Organism: Bidens hawaiensis; assembly: GCF_021521415.1. Taxonomy (NCBI): domain Eukaryota; kingdom Viridiplantae; phylum Streptophyta; class Magnoliopsida; order Asterales; family Asteraceae; genus Bidens; species Bidens hawaiensis. The sequence continues at coordinate 7,204 of NW_027505642.1, forward strand.
CTGTGACATCTGCCCTGATCCGACCCGACCCAGGTACCCGTTTCTCTGACCCGATCTCTTTCTTTTATGATTTAATATTTATTTATTTATACTTATATTTTACTTTTAATAATAATAATATGTTTTCCTTCCCGCCTCTATCTCTCTCTTTCTTTCCGCCGTCCCGTCCCTCTCCTTCTCTCTTTCCGCCTTCTTTTCCCTCTTGTCGCCGTCCCGCCCTTAAGCCTTGTTTCCCTCTTTTTCTTCTAACTCTTTTGTTCCTTCCCGCCTAAGGTTGTCTGCGCAGACCCCTTGCAAGGAAGCCTGCGTGAAGACCACCTGTTTCAGCGATACGCGAGATGAACTCTTTTCGCAGCGCGCTAAGAATTGTAATTCTTCTCGCAGCGCGCAAAGAACGGTAGTTCTTCCCGCGACGCGCTAAGGATTTGTAGCTCTTCTCTCAGCGCGCTAAGAATCGTAGTTCATCCCTCGACGCGCGAAGAATTATAGTCCTTCCCGCGGCGCGCTAGGAATTTTAGTTCCTCCCGCGGCGCGCTAAGAAATGTGATTCTTCCCGCGGCGCGCTTAGAAATGTAGTTCTTTCCGCGACGCGTTAAGGTTGTTTCTGTCTGCCTTCGCGCTCGCGCTCTCTTGACCTTCTGTGTCTGCCTTCGCGCCTTAGCCTTCTCGCGCTAAACCCTTTGAGTTTTCTTCTGTTGAATCTAGCCGTTTGCTTTTGTGTTGTCTTATCTTTTGAGCTGTTGACCTAATCTGCTTTATGTCTGAAAAGCCACTTTTGGCGCAGCATGCGCACCAACCCCATTGGTTGGCAGAAAAAGTGACTGACATTATCTTTTGAGATCTGCTTTTTCCATGCTTGACCAGAACCTTTATCTGACCCGCCCATGCCTTTTTACTGTTCCCTGTCAGCTTTTCCTTTGCCCCCCTGCAGCTGCCATATCTTTCCATATCTTTTGCTTTTGTTTTCTTATGCTTTTTGATATCTCTTGCTTTTGGATATCTTTTGTTATCTTTTGTTTTGTCTTGTTCTGTTTGTCTTGAGATCCTTTCCCCTTTTTCTAGGGATTATGTCTCCTAGGGTTTCTCTATAAATAATAGTAATATTTTCATAACACTACACACACAAAACACTTAATCTCTCCTGTTCTCTTGCCCCTTGCTCTCTCTGCCGTCTTCCTCTCTGCCTCCGTCTTCCTCCCTGTTCTGCCCTGCTTTTCCGGTAATATATATATATATATATATTATATAATAATTTACTTATTAATTATGCTAACTTATGATCAAGACTTAAATCAATTCGTTAAAACAATAATCTTATTTATAGGTTAACTTGTGCTTGTTTAAAGTTGGTTCTTGCTTTATCTTTCACCGCATCGTTTATCAAGTGAGTAATCTCGTACCTAATCCCTTTTTATTTTTAATGTTTTGGGATGTTCATGTGTTCGTACAAACTTGAGTCTTAAACTTGTTTATGAACTTTAGTCGCGCAGTATCCCATGTGTTGAGGACGTTTACTTGGCTGTTTATTTGTATGTGTGTATCATTAACCGCTTTGTTCGGCCTATTCCGAAGTTTTCATGGATCCATTAGATGAACACGGGAGACCTATCGTTTACGGTTTTCTTTGTTTACACTTGCACAGATGTTTTCTCGTTTTTGTGCTCAATTGGGAGCACGGATTGAACTATGAACTATGAGCTATGATCTATTTAGGCTTGATCACAATCTGATTGCACCCTTGTTAAACACCAGACATACACGTGTTGCGCGCAGATTTATTGTTATCTATGTATTGTATTAAACTTGATTTCTCACCAACACGCAAGTGTTTGACGTTTATTTTAACACATGTTCAGGTTTGCAGTAGCTGTTTTGGAGCTTGTGGACACGTAGGAAGTTTTCTTTATTTTGGACCTAGATTAAAATGTATCAAGACAAGTTATTGTTGTTCGAATATTTTGCCTTATAATATATTGATTTATGTTGATTTATGTTATCTTGTGTTTACCCTGCGCGTGCGCGAATGAATGTATTTATTAAATATTGACACCCAATAGTGTCACGAGTAATGAAACAATATGTGGCGCCCCGATGTATAATCCGCCTTTGGTCGGGGTGTTACAATAATTATAACTAACGACCGATCTCATTATTAATATAATTATCATTACAATTTTTTTCAATGTCCATGATCACAATGATCAATACACGATCACATTCACTTAGGGAATAGAGTATAACCAACCCAATTTCATGGCTTTTCATTATCATCAAACACATTGATATAAAATCACTTCAAACGTTTCAAACATTTTAATGATATGCTACTTCAGGAGCATACTTGAGGTTTGATTAATGAAAAATTGTCGCTTCTGATTTTTCCTCGTGATTAATCTTCTCTTCATATAACAAGTATTGAGAAGTAATTATATGAATGAGTCATGTAAGTTTTATCATGCTAATATTTGTAACCATCAACAATGAGATTTAGGAAATATGACAGTTGAGGTGCCATATATAAGTAAAAACCATAACTTTGGTTAGTTGTAAGCATACATAAAGTGAAATAGTATAGTACCCACCATTATAATATATCAACATAAACAATATAAGTTATAGCATAACACTATGAGATAAGTGTTTTCATTACTTACAAGCAAATGTATATGATTTATGTACGTATTAACTATCCACCATTAGTATATCTTATTCACAAATATTTATCAATTTACTTTGGAACAAAAATGATATCTCTATCAACTTATTATTTCACTTAATAACACATGATCATTTATGACTTTGTGAAGTTTTCACATATTCAAATCTTATACAACTTAGGAATTATTGTTAACGATGTTAACATATGAAGATGCTTACAATATTATCTACAACAATCATCATCATGATGAATATAAAAATAAGACAACCAACAAAATATATATCAAACTTATTAACATACTATCATAATAAAGCCAATCACAAGTGTATCTTATATAAACGTATTTTCACCTTAATTTGAAACAGAAACAAATATCTCTATCAAGTTTATTACGATAATAAATAAACCTTTTTGTTGTTCAAGCTAAATAAAGAGTTATCAGGAAGTTCTCAACATTAAATTAACAAACATATCATTTTCTTCACCAGACAACTAATAAATATCTTATATATTCAATTCATCTTATACAAATAAACATTAAACGAACCCAATTAGTACATAGATTTCAATAAATTTATATTTACATTAATATTTGGAACCATAATGGCAGCTATCTTTTAGTAATATTGTCGGTCAAGAAAGAAATCACACATTTTTTTCTACATATCATGACAATAACTTCTCTAACTAAAATATGTAGTATTTACTTTTGCATTTTAAATGGTAAGATATATATTCGAAATTTAACATTCAAAATATGGTAATTAATAAAACGATGATAAATTATTTAAATTAAAATATCTTTAATATATCTGGTCAATTTTGAGCTACTTTATGGTTGACCAAATCAATTATAACAAAAATATCGTAACATCCGTAAATATCGGTTTTATTTATGTAAAATCAATTGTAACATATAAAGATTTGATTTCATATGTTTAATGAACTAAGAAAAATATTGATTTAGAAAAACATAACCTTAGGTTGTTTTTACAAGAATTAAAAATCACAAAAGAAGTAAAAAAATAGTTTCTTCTTCTTAGCTTATTAATCGAAGAAAAGTTAACTACAAAACTATATGAACAGTTTTATTATTCCTTTACAATTAACATCATCACTTATGAATTCAAATGAAAAGTGACGTCATTATTACTAGTTATTATCACAATATTCAGATATGTAATTAATATCTAAAACCAAGAGAATAATAAACAAGTTAAAAGCATGCTACAAGTATTTTGGTTTTAAGAGTGTACGGAAGAAGTTTAGTGCAATACAAACTAATTATAAAATTTCGCTCAATTAAATCTTAGAATAATTAACCCATAACGCATATCAATCAAAATATTTAATTTAATGCCATGTAGAAAGAAATCATATTACGGAAGCCTATATTGTATTTACATACCTTTAAAATATTGCGAATGACAGGAGGTAACCAACATAGCCGGAGCAACAACGAACCATATTATGGTTTTCCTTCCTTGATGAACGAAAACAAAATATTTGACCGGAACATTCCATCTTTTATCAGGTCAAGAACATCAAGGGTTTTGGGTACAACGACTAGGTTTCAGATTTTGAAAAATAAATAAATAAAGCACTGTCGTGCTGATAACGTGTTTGGAAACAAGCCTAATAGCCAAGTAATATGACAAACAGATGTAGGGAGAAAGATGAAGATTTTATTCATTCGGTATATAATACATGAGATACAATGAGATATTTATAGAATATGAAAACTTGAAAAAGAAGCTAATTTATATTAGGAGTTGATAACCATAATATCAATATATTTATAACAAAACTATATTACTTTGATTTGTTTTCATGTTTTATTGATTTCAAGATAAATAAAGCTAAACCAATGAATTATTACAAAAAGAAAGCAAATGTGATGAAATTTAAATGAAATCTCAAATTATGAAACTGAGTTAATTACAATTTTATCCTAGAAACTAAAGTTCTATAACACATGATATACATATTTAAATATGTCTTGAGACATGTTAGAACTAATTGTTTCTAAATTAATTGATTTGCAAGATTACCTATCTTTGATCGTATTGTTGTATCATTTTATCTTTGGCTATATTCTTTAAAGAACAAGGTGCCCGATGGCAGTGTCTTATAATGTCTTTTAATGGAATTCAAATTCTTGTTTCAACTTTTTTACGAAGAAATATATTTAGAAATAAAAAATGCAATTTAATTATGTTAAATTTATCAAGTTCCAAAAACTAAACGAATACTTAACGTTTTACATTTAAAAGAAAAAAAACTAGGGTCAAGTTAATGTGCAAACCGAATTAACGTATGAAGCAAAATAGTAAAACGCGCAGTGGCGTTTCGCAATTATGCGAATAATGTTATTACGCCACATCATATTTCAGCTAGCGTAATAATTATTACGCTATAGTTTACGAACTACGACTAGTATAATAATAATTACACTATAGTTTTAAAATTGTAATGTAATAATCATTGCACTAGTTGTAAAACTATAGCGTGATTATTCTTACGCTAGCCACAAGCAAGAAGTCAGTGACATACAATAAGAATGAAAGAAACTAACAAAAAGCAGCAAATTACAAAGGAAAGTTTTTGTAATTAAAACGCCAACGATTCACCCACACCAATTATGCAAATCCTTTGATACGTCTTCTTTTCTAGGTAATGCAACAATTTCTTGTATCGAATCAAAATTACCATCATTTGGAAGTTTCACCCATGAAAGAACCACCAAGAGAATGGTGTGAGTGATTTTAGATGTTCACGGTTAGTTTTCCTTTGTCACAAACCCGTGGTTCGGTTTTTTGCCCTTGGGTTTATGACTTACGTTGAGTTGGTTTCGTTGATAACGGCTATGATGATCATATATATGAACCTATTATGATTCGTTTTCTTATTCACTAATTAAAGGTTGATTTTATTTTTTTTTTACTATTATTAGGAAGACCCGAATGAAGTTTGAAGGTAGTTTGGTTGCTAACGGCTTTTGTGACTCAGCCTGCTTATGTTATTTGTATGTTGTCTTTCGCTATGATAACACTCTGTTATCCAATATTGTAATTATTACCATATTGGAGAGATGATCTTATATTTGTACCGTTGATTTATTTTAATTCATTTGTGTTATATGATTTGAAACTAAACTTTGAATTAGTTTGTCATTTTCAAAGCCGTGATTTGCTTGACTTTCGATCACCATGATCTGAGCTTCGTCTATGGTTTTATAAACCCCGCAACATGGGGGGGCGAAATCCTAGTTACTGTTATAAAATCAAGCAGTTATGATTGTCTGATTGTATTAAATTGAATGTATCATAAAAGTTAAAAAGGTGTGTGTGTGTTTTTTTTATTTTGAATAATTAGATGTTACACTTGACATAGTTTGAAATTTATACCTTATATAAACCACTTTACAATCCCACTCACCTACTTGCCTTCATTATTTTATTTTTTTCTTATTGGGCCCACATTATCTTGCATAATATACATAAAAACTATATTATTCTGATCGGGAAGGGCAAAAAAAGTAATGACATGTCAACAAAAAGATATGGGTGTTTCATCATAAAATAAAATAAAAAAGTCAATGTAGTGATATAATCTTCAACATCGCAAGCAGAGGGATGCCAAAGGCAATGCTATAATTTTCCCATATATTAGTGATATCTAAACTAAGAGATTTTGATATAACTTTTCTGGATCAATCATGTCGTCAATGAAACAAGGTGCTACGTACATTAATACTTCCACATTAATTTAGTCACGGTACATGACCTAAATTAATAAAGCAAGATTAATATAATTTGGCAGAATGATCATCATGATGATCATCCACATATATGCATGTTTGAGTTAAAAATTAAAGACCTATGAATTAGTTAAAAATATCAAATCCACTAAATATATATATATATATATATATGATCAGTTTGAGGCCATTAACACTTGAAAATAAAAAATCAAATAAAATTTTATTTTGACGAAGAAAGAAATATATATATATATTTATAAATAAAAACAACAATAAAGTTGAGCAAACAAAAGCTAGCTAGAAGCATCGTAGCTATCTATAAATTAAGATAACGATACTAAAATAGAAATGAACACAAACAATAATGTTTTATTTGATTTAACTAACGATATTTGGTTTGAGTACTAAGGTTGTGTTGATGTTTATTTAACATTTCACATTCATACGTACATTAATTATTATTTACTTAAAATCACAATACTACAGTGAAATTTTGTTGCTATATGCTTATATCTTTTATATTAAAGTTGGAGAAGCCATTAAAAAAATCTCACATTAATTAAGAAAACAACCGCTTAAGAAAAAGAAAATCATACATACATACATATGATATATGTAATGTTATACATACTATTTAAGTGTGTGGCAAAAAAACATATACAATACTCTGGTCATCATCTAATTATGACTACATTTTGATAAAAGTGTTTCTCCTGGGAATCAATCAATCACTCAATCATATGTCAATAATAATAATTTCTAGAATTTTTAGTTATTTGTAGATTAGTCAACTAATATATATTTGATGAAGAAATGAATATTATATTCACACAGCACAATAAAACATCATGTTTGAAGTGAGATAAAATAACAATAATAATCAACAAGGCTTAATATATAAATCAAACAGATCCACCAAAACATGATATCATCAAAATAGTTAAGTACATAGTTCCAAATTAACGTATACCTAGCTCACTGATAATAATGACCAGCTGCAAATGATCGATATCCCAAATGTTAAAGGTTACACAAAACGATATAAAACATATATAAATACCCCAATAACAGGTTTGTTCCTATGAAGAGGATGACGCCGACCAAGGTAACAAGGAAACCGAACAAGACGCCTAAAGGCTTGTTGGAATGGTAGGTACAGAGAGGAAAGTGAATATAGATAGTGCTTGGAAGATCTTGTTAGCATTGTTCACGAAGGTGGCCGTGTATAACTCTAGCAGTAGGTAAGCTGCAAGCTTGAATAGCTGAAAAAGAAAGAGACAAGTTGAAACAAACATGCATGATTATCATCTTTCAGCTTCACATCACCGATCAAAATATATAAGAAGTAAAAGTTTTAAGAAAATAAAGGAAAAAGAAGAAGAAAAAAGAGAAGCTAGGTAATAATTAATATATAGTATGATAAGATAAGATGAAAAAGTTGTTAATTAATTACCCCTTTAGGAAGCTAAATGATGTTAAAGTTCATCTGGAATGAACAAATTAATGAAGTTCCTCTAAATTAATGTATTGGTTCTCGGTGATGAAATATATATTTTTTTATAATAGACCCAAAATTACATGAACAACAAAACAATCATACCAAATGTCATGTATACATGTCTGAATCAAGATGCTTAACTAGAATTAATTTCAAGAACAATAACCTCATAAAGTACGCAAAACGAAAATAAATATCCTTATCATGATAGGCAAGCAAAGAAGAAACAAAAAGCCATCAAAATAAGAGCCATAATACCTAACATAATTCCCTCAATCACAAATTTGCTCCGATGAGGAAGATAAAACCCACCAAAGTAACAAGAATGATGTACAAATATCCAGTGGCTTGTTGGATTGGTAAATGGAAACCCAATTGAGTAAAGTCAATATGGGGAATGCCGTGAAGGTTTTGACCGTGATAATTTGCACCAAACTTGGATAAACGTTTTTTGACTGTCATCATACCCTTTTCCAAAGTTATTGTTGGATAAACACTATTGATTAAACTTGTAAACTTTGCTTTTCTTATCATTAACACATAGTACTTCAACACAAATAGTGAAGGGAGATATCATCTTGAATATCTTTGTTTAGGATCTCGGCATAAAGCTCCAGCAGTAGGTAAGCTGCAAGCTTGAAGAGCTAAAAAAGAAAGAGACAAGTTAAAACAAACATGCATGATTATCATCTATCAGCTTTAAATCATCGATCAGAATATATAAGAAGAAAAATTTTTAGAAAATAAAGGAAAAAGAAAAAGAAAAAAGAATCTAGGTAATAATTAATATATGATATGATAAGATAAGATGAAAAAGTAAGTTAATTAATTAATGATCCCTTTGGGAAGCTAAGTGATGATGAAGTTTCTATAGAATGAATGAATTAATGAAGTTCATCTGAATTAATGTATTGGTTCTCGGTGATGAAATATATAGTTTTTTTAACATAGACCCAAATTACATGAACGGCAAAATGATCATACCAAATGTCATGTATACATGCCCGAATCAAGATGCTTAACCGAAGTTAATTTCAAGAACCATAACCTCATAAAGTACGCAAAACGAAAATCAGTATCCTTATCATGATAGGCAAGCGAAGAAGAGACAAAAAGCCATCAAAATAAGAGCCATAATACCTAACATAATTTCCCCAATCACAAATTTGCTCCTGAGGAGGATAAGACCCACCAAAGTAAAAAGAATGATGTAACAAATACCCAGTGACTTGTTGGATTGATAAATGGAAACCCAATTGAGTAAAGTCAATCTTGGAAATGCCGAGAAGGTTTTGACCAGGATAATTTGCACCAAACATGGATAAACTTTTTTCACTGTGATCATACCCTTGTCCAAAGTTATTGTTGGATAAACACTTTTGATTAAACTTGTAAACTTTGCATTCCTTATCATTAAAACACAGTACTTCAACACAAATAGTGAAGGGTAGATATCATCTTGAATATCTTTGTTTAGGATCTCGGCATAAAGCTCCAGCATTAGGTAAGCTGCAAGCTTGAATAGCTGAAAAAGAAAGAGACAAGTTAAAACAAACATGCATGATTATCATCTATCAGCTTCAAATCATCGATCAGAATATATAAGAAGAAAAAGTTTTAAGAAAACAAAGAAAAAAGAAAAAGAAAAAAGAATATAGGTAGTAATTAATATATGATATGATAAGATTAGATGAAAAAATAAGTTAATTAATTAATTACCTCTTTGAGAAGCTAAGTGATGATGAAGTTCCTCTAGAATGAATGAATTAATGAAGTTCATCTGAATTAATGTATTGGTTCTCGGTGATAAAATATATATTTTTTTAAACTAGACCCAAAATTACATGAATGGCAAAACACTCATACCGGATGTCATGTATACATGTCCGAATCAAGATACTTAACCGTAATTAATTTCAAGAACAATAACCTCATAGAGTACGTAAAACGAAAATCAGTATCCTTATCATGATAGGCAAGCAAAGAAGAGATAAAAAGCCATTAAAATAAGAGCCATAATACCTAACATAATTTCCCAAATCACAAATTAGCTCCGGTGAGGAGGATAAGACCCACCAAAGTAACAAGAATGATGTAAAAAATACCCAGTGGCTTGTTGGATTGGTAAATGGAAACCCAATTGAGTAAAGTCAATCTTGGGAATGCCGAGAAGGTTTTGACTGTGATAATTTGCACCAAACTTGGATCAACTTTTTTGACTGTAATCATACCCTTGTCCAAAGTTATTGTTGGATAAACACTTTTGATTAAACTTGTAAACTTTGCTTTCATTATCATTAACACACAGTACTTCAACACAAATAGTGAAGGGTAGATATGATCTTGAATATCTTTGTTTAGGATCTCGACATAAATCTCCAGCAGTAGGTAAGCTGCAAGTTTGAAGAGCTGAAAAAGAAAGAGAGAAGTTAAATCAAACATGCATGGTTATCATCTATCACCTTCAAATCATCGACCAGAATATATAAGAAGTAAAAGTTTTAAGAAAATAAATGAAAAAGAAAAGGAAAAAAAGAATCTAGGTAATAATTAATATATGATATGACAATATAAGATGAAAAAGTAGGTTAAATTCCTCTGGAATCAATGAATTAAAGAAGTTCCTCTAAATTAATGTATTGGTTCTCGGTGATGAAATATATATTTTTTTAACATAGACCCAAAATTAGATGAACGGTAAAATAATCATGCGAATGTCATGTATACATGTCCGAATCAAGATGCTTAACCGGAATTAATTTCAAGAACAATAACCTCATAAACTACACAAAACGAAAATCAGTATCCTTATCATGATAGGCAAGCAAAGAAGAGACAAAAAGCAATCAAAATAAGAGCCATAATACCTAACATAATTCCCCCAATCACAAATTTGCTCCGATGAGGAAGATAAGACCCACCAAAGTAACATGAATGATGTATAAATACCCAGTGGCTTGTTGGATTGGTAAATGAAAACCCAATTGAGTAAGTCAATCTTGGATAAACTTTTTTGCCTTCCTTATCATTAACACACTGTACTTCAACACAAATAGTGAAGGGTAGATATCATCTTGGATATCTTTGTTTAGGATCTCGGCATAAAGCTCCAGCACTAGGTAAGCTGCAAGCTTGAAGAGCTGAAAAAGAAAGAGACAAGTTAAAACAAACATACATGATTATCATCTATCACCTTCAAATCATTGATCAGAATATATAAGTAAAAGTTTTAAGAAAATAAAGGAAAAAGAAAAAGAAAAAGAAAAAAAGAAGCTAGGTAATATTTAATATATGATAAGATAAGATAAGATGAAAAAGTTGTTAATTAATTACCCCCTTGGGAAGCTGAGTGATGATGAAGTTCCTCTGGAATGAATGAATTAATGAAGTTCCTCTGAATTAATGTATTGTTTCTCGGTGATGAAATATATATTTTTTTAACCTAGACCCAAAATTACATGAATGGCAAAACACTCATACCGAATGTCATGTATACATGTCCGAATCAAGATGCTTAACCGTAATTAATTTCAAGAACAATAACCTCATAGAGTACACAAAACGAAAATCAGTATCCTTATCATGATAGGCAAGCAAAGAAGAGACAAAAGGCCATCAAAATAAGATCCATAATACCTAACATAATTCCCCCAATCACAAATTTGCTTCGGTGAGGAGGATAAGATCCACCAAAGTAATAAGAATGATGTAACAAATACCCAGTGGCTTGTTGGATTGGTAAATGGAAACCCAATTGAGTAGAGTCAATCTTGGGAATGCCGAGAAGGTTTTGACCATGATAATTTGCACCAAACTTGGATCAACTTTTTTGACTGTAATCATACCTTTGTCCAAAGTTATTGTTGGATAAACAATTTTGATTAAACTTGTAAACTTTGCTTACATTATCATTAACACAGAGTACTTCAACACAAATAGTGAAGGGTAGATATGATATTAAATATCTTTAATTAGGATCTCGGCATAAATCTCCAGCAGTAGGTAAGTTGCAAGCTTGAAGAGCTGAAAAAGAAAGAAAAAAGTTAAAACAAACATGCATGATTATCATCTATCAACTTCAAATTATTGATCAGAAAATATAATAAGTAAAGGTTTTAAGAAAATAAAGGAAAAAAAAAGAAAAAGAAAAAAAGAAGCTAGTAATAACTAATATTTGATATGATAAGATAAGATGAAAAAGCGTTAATTAATTACCCTTTGGGAAGCTGAGTGATGAGGAAGTTCCTCTGTAATGATTGAATTAATGAAGTTCCCCAGAATTAATGAATTGGTTCTCGGTGATGAATTATATATTTTTTTAAACTAGACCTAAAATTACATGAACGGCAAAACAATCATACAAATGTCTTGTATACATGTCCGAATCAAGATGCTTAACCGGAATTAACTTCAAGAAAAATAACCTCATAAAGTACGCAAAACGAAAATCAGTATCCTTATCATGATAGGCAAGCAAAGAAGAGATAAAAAAGGCATCAAAATAAGAGCCATAATACCTAACATAATTCCCCCAATCACAAATTTGCTCCGTTGAGGAGGGTAAGACCCACCAAAGTAACAAGAATGATGTAACAAAAATCCAGTGGCTTGTTGGATTGGTAAATGGAAACCCAATTGAGTAAAGACAATCTTGGGAATGACGGGAAGGTTGTGCCCGTGATAATTTGCACCAAACTTGGATCAACTTTTTTTACTGTGATCATACCCTTGTCCAAAGTTATTGTTGGATAAACACTTTTGATTAAACTTGTAAACTTTGCTTTCATTATCATTAAAACACAGTACTTCAACACAAATAGTGAAGGGTAGATATCATCTTGAATATCTTTGTTTAGGATATCGACATAAAGCTCCAGCGGTAGGTAAGCTGCAAACTTGAAGAGCTGAAAAAGAAAGAGACAAGTTAAAACAAACATGCATGATTATCATCTTTCAGCTTCAAATCATCGATCAGTATATATAACAAGTAAAATTTTTAAGAAAATAAAGGGAACAGAAAAAGAAAAAAAGAAGCTTGGTAATAATTAATATATGATATGATAAGATAAGATGAAAAAGTAAGTTAATTAATTACCCCTTTGGGAAGCTGATAGATGATGAAGTTCCTCTATGATAAATGAATTAATGAAGTTCCTCTAAATTAATGTATTGGTTCTCGGTGATGAAATACATATTTTTTAACCTAGACCTAAAATTACATGAACGGCAAAACAACCACACCAAATGTCATGTATACATGTCCGAATCAAGATGCTTACCCGGAATTAATTAAAAAAAAAATAACCTCATAGAGTACGCAAAACAAAAATCAGTATCTTTATCATGATAGGCAAGCAAAGAAGAGACAAAAAGCCATCAAAAAAAGAGCCATAATACCTAACATAATTCCCCCAATCAAATTTTTTGCTCCGGTGAGGAGGATAAGACCCACCAAAGTAACAAGAATGATGTAACAAATACCTAGTGGCTTGTTGGATTGGTAAATGGAAACCCAATTGAGTAAAAACAATCTTGGGAATGCCGGGAAGGTTGTGCCTGTGATAATTTGCACCAAACTTGGATCAACTTTTTTTACTGTGATCATACCCTTGTCCAAAGTTATTGTTGGATAAACACTTTTGATTAAACTTGTAAACTTTGCTTTCCTTTTCATTAACACACAGTACTTCGACACAAATTGTGAAGGGTATATATCATGTTGAATATCTTTGTTTAGGATCTTGGCATAAAGCTCTAGCAGTTGTTAAGCTGTAAGCTTTAAGAGCTGAAAAAGAAAGAGACAAGTTAAAACAAACATGCATGATTAACATCTATCAGCTTCAAATAAAGGAAAAAGAAAAAGAAAAAGAAAAAAAGAAGCTAGGTAATATTTAATATATGATAAGATAAGATAAGATGAAAAAGTTGTTAATTAATTACCCCCTTGGGAAGCTGAGTGATGATGAAGTTCCTCTGGAATGAATGAATTAATGAAGTTCCTCTGAATTAATGTATTGTTTCTCGGTGATGAAATATATATTTTTTTAACCTAGACCCAAAATTACATGAATGGCAAAACACTCATACCGAATGTCATGTATACATGTCCGAATCAAGATGCTTAACCGTAATTAATTTCAAGAACAATAACCTCATAGAGTACACAAAACGAAAATCAGTATCCTTATCATGATAGGCAAGTAAAGAAGAGACAAAAAGCCATCAAAATAAGATCCATAATACCTAACATAATTCCCCCAATCACAAATTTGCTTCGGTGAGGAGGATAAGATCCACCAAAGGAATAAGAATGATGTAACAAATACCCAGTGGCTTGTTGGATTGGTAAATGGAAACCCAATTGAGTAAAGTCAATCTTGGGAATGCCGAGAAGGTTTTGACCGTGATAATTTGCACCAAACATGGATCAACTTTTTTGACTGTAATCATACCTTTGTCCAAAGTTGTTGTTGGATAAACACTTTTGCTTAAACTTGTAAACTTTGCTTTCATTATCATTAACACAGAGTACTTCAACACAAATAGTGAAGGGTAGATTTGATATTAAATATCTTTAATTAGGTTTTGGGCATAAATCTCCAGCAGTAGGTAAGTTGCAAGCTTGAAGAGCTGAAAAAGAAAGACAAAAGTTAAAACAAACAAGCATGATTATCATCTATCAACTTCAAATTATTGATCAGAAAATATAATAAGTAAAGGTTTTAAGAAAATAAAGGAAAAAAAAAAAAGAAAAAGAAAAAAAGAAGCTAATAATAATTAATATATGATATGATAAGATAAGATGAAAAAGTCGTTAATTAATTACCCCTTTGGGAAGCTGAGTGATGAGGAAGTTCCTCTGTAATGAATGAATTAATGAAGTTCCTCTGAATTAATGAATTGGTTCTCGGTGATGAATTATATATTTTTTTAAACTAGACCTAAAATTACATGAACGGCAAAACAATCATACCAAATGTCTTGTATACATGTCCGAATCAAGATGCTTAACCGGAATTAATTTCAAGAAAAATAACCTCATAAAGTACGCAAAACGAAAATCAGTATCCTTATCATGATAGGCAAACAAAGAAGAGACAAAAAAAGGCATCAAAATAAGAGCCATAATACCTAACATAATTCGCCCAATCACAAATTGGCTCCGGTGAGGAGGGTAAGACCCACCAAAGTAACAAGAATGATGTAACAAAAATCCAGTGGCTTGTTGGATTGGTAAATGGAAACCCAATTGAGTAAAGACAATCTTGGGAATGACGGGAAGGTTGTGCCCGTGATAATTTGCACCAAACTTGGATCAACTTTTTTTATTGTGATCATACCCTTGTCCAAAGTTATTGTTGGATAAACACTTTTGATTAAACTTGTAAACTTTGCTTTCATTATCATTAAAACACAGTACTTCAACACAAATATTGAAGGGTAGATATCATCTTGAATATCTTTGTTTAGGATATCGACATAAAGCTCCAGCGGTAGGTAAGCTGCAAATTTGAAGAGCTGAAAAAGAAAGAGACAAGTAAAAACAAACATGCATGATTATCATCTTTCCGCTTCAAATCATCGATCAAAATATATATCAAGTAAAATTTTTAAGAAAAAAAAGGAAAAAGAAAAAGAAAAAAAGAAGCTTGGTAATAATTAATATATGATATGATAAGATAAGATGGAAAAGTAAGTTAATTAATTACCCCTTTGGGAAGCTGATAGATGATGAAGTTCCTCTATGATAAATGAATTAATGAAGTTCCTCTAAATTAATGTATTGGTTCTCGGTGATGAAATACATATTTTTTAACCTAGACCTAAAATTACATGAACGGCAAAACAACCACACCAAATGTCATGTATACATGTCCGAATCAAGATGCTTAACCGGAATTATTTCCAAAAAAAATAACCTCATAAAGTACGCAAAACAAAAATCAGTATCTTTATCATGATAGGCAAGCAAAGAAGAGACAAAAAGCCATCAAAAAAAGAGCCATAATACCTAACATAATTCCCCCAATCAAAGTTTTTGCTCCGGTGAGGAGGATAAGACCCACCAAAGTAACAAGAATGATGTAACAAATACCTAGTGGCTTGTTGGATTGGTAAATGGAAACCCAATTGAGTAAAGACAATCTTGGGAATGCCGGGAAGGTTGTGCCTATGATAATTTGCACCAAAATTGGATCAACTTTTTTTACTGTGATCATATCCTTGTCCAAAGTTATTGTTGGATAAACACTTTTGATTAAACTTGTAAACTTTGCTTTCCTTTTCATTAACACACAGTACTTCAACACAAATTGTGAAGGGTAGATATCATGTTGAATATCTTTGTTTAGGATCTTGGCATAAAGCTCCAGCAGTTGTTAAGCTGCAAGCTTTAAGAGCTGAAAAAGAAAGAGACAAGTTAAAACAAACATGCATGATTAACATCTATCAGCTTCAAATAAAGGAAAAAGAAAAAGAAAAAGAAAAAAAGAAGCTAGGTAATATTTAATATATGATAAGATAAGATAAGATGAAAAAGTTGTTAATTAATTACCCCCTTGGGAAGCTGAGTGATGATGAAGTTCCTCTGGAATGAATGAATTAATGAAGTTCCTCTGAATTAATGTATTGTTTCTCGGTGATGAAATATATATTTTTTTAACCTAGACCCAAAATTACATGAATGGCAAAACACTCATACCGAATGTCATGTATACATGCCCGAATCAAGATGCTTAACCGTAATTAATTTCAAGAACAACAACCTCATAGAGTACGCAAAACGAAAATCAGTATCCTTATCATGATAAGCAAGCAAAGAAGAGACAAAAAGCCGTAAAAAAGAGCCATAATACCTAACATAATTCCCCAATCACAAATTTGCTCCGGTGAGGAGGATAAGACCCACCAAAGTAACAAGAATGATGTAACAAAAACCCAGTGGCTTGTTGGATTGGTAAATGAAAACCCAATTGAGTAAAGACAATCTTGGGAATGCCGGGAAGGTTTTGCCCGTGATAATTTGCACCAAACTTGGATCAACTTTTTTATACTGTGATCATAACCTTGTCCAAAGTTATTGTTGGATAAACACTTTTGATTAAACTTGTAAACTTTGATTTCCTTATCATTAACACATAGTACTTCAACACAAATTGTGAAGGGTAGATATCATCTTGAATATCTTTGTTTAGGATCTCGGCATAAAGCTCTAGCAGTAGTTTAGCTGCAAGCTTGAAGAGCTGAAAAAGAAAGAGACAAGTTAAAACAAACATGCATGATTAACATCTATCAGCTTCAAATAAAGGAAAAAGAAAAAGAAAAAAGAAGCTAGATAATAATTAATATATGATATGATAAGATAAGATGAAAAAGTTGTTAATTAATTACCCCTTTGGAAAGCTGAGTGATTATGAAGTTCCCCAGGAATGAATGAATTAATGAAGTTCCTCTAAATTAATGTATTGGTTCTCGGTGAGGAAACATATATTTTTTAACCTAGACCCAAAATTACATGAACGGCAAAACAATCATACCAAATGTCATGTATACATGTCCGAATCAAGATGCGTAACCGAAATTAATTTCAAGAAAAATAACCTCATAAAGTACACAAAACGAAAATCAGTATCCTTATCATGATAGGCAAGCAATGAAGAGATAGAGCCATAAAAGAAAGAGCCATAATACCTAACATAATTCCCCCAATCACAAATTTTCTCCGGTGAGGAGGATAAGACCCTCCAATGTAACAAGAATGATGTAACAAATACCTAGTGGTTGTTGGATTGGTAAATGGAAACCCAATTGAGTAAAGACAATCTTGGGAATGCCGGGAAGGTTGTGCCCGTGATAATTTGCACCAAACATGGATCATCTTTTTTTACTGTGATCTTAACCTTGTCCAAAGTTCTTGTTGGATAAACACTTTTGATTAAACTTGTAAACTTTGCTTTCCTTATCATTAACACACAGTACTTCAACATAAATAGTGAAGGGTAGATATCATCTGAATATCTTTGTTTAGGATCTAGGTATAAAGCTCCAGCAATAGGTAAGCTGCAAGCTTGAAGAGCTGAAAATGAAAGAGATATGTTAAAACAAACATGCATGATTAACATTTATCAGCTTCAAATCATCGATCAGAATATATAAGAAGTGAAAGTTTTAAGAAAATAAAGGAAAAAGAAAAAGAAAAAAAGAATCTAGGTAATAATGAATATTTTGGACAAAAATCTTCTAAGGATAATGTATCCAAAACTGTTAAGTGAGGTATAGTGCTAACACGACAATAATGAATGTATAATCGTAATCTTGGTGAACACAATGATTTGATCACGAGGGAAAAATCCCTTAAATACGATAATCTTACTTCGGTCAAAACTTAACAAGGCAATCTTTGATCAAATGACTTCGGTCAAGGATTAACAAGGTAATCATTGGTCGAATCACTTCGGTCAAGGATCAAAGAGGTAACCTTTGGTCGGATAGTACGTGATTATAGTAATCTCCGGCACAAAAAACCCTCGGACGGTGAAAACTATCACCGTCAAGTTTATTAATATGAAAAATGAGGATACAAGGTTGGAGATTATGATCAGTGATACAACGATTTCTAAGTGTGTGTGTGTTGATGTGTTCGTAGAGAGCAGAGTGTATTGGGTGTCTTTCCTAGCTGATCATAACCTCTATTTATACATAAAAGATCATAACTCTATGGAGTTATGAATAATAAAGACTATTAATTAATAATCCCTAAAAATCCGCCATTGCCATCAATATAATCGTAACTGCCACTTTGACCACGTTTTCCATCACTCAGGCTGCGAAATAGGGGGTAGACCAGGTCTTGGAGCCGTTACACTTGATAAATATCAGCCTTCATATAAGATACAACCGTTAATAGCAGCAAATACCGAGGATCAATGATCCTGACATAGCTCTGGAACTCTTCAGAAGGATAATTAATCCAGACATGTCAATATCTTCTTGACTGCAATTTAGTGGATAGACTGAGTCTTCTAACCGTTATACCTGCTAAATATAAGACTACACATGAGAACAACCGTTAGGAAATAATAAGTACTGTGGATCCTTGATCCTGACGGGATCTGGAACACACGCTACGGATAATTGATCCAAAACATATGCCAGGATAACATATCCACAGTGTCAAATTTCTGTGCACTAACAATTGCCCCCAAAATAGTGGTTGTGATGAGATCACAGCGGTCATTTTGCCTTTGAATTCAAACTTCCTGCAAAAACATATGGGATTTGACAAGCTGGATATAATTGTCACATATCAATGGAGTTTCCATGGGAACTTCCCTTCCGGCTTTATATCCTTCTCCCTGTAAATCATGAACAACTAGTAACACCTGATTAACCCGGGTGGATGGTCCATCTTTTGCATGGTGAAGTCCGGGTTAAGATTTTTGGTAATTGCAAGTAAGTTTAATATATAGTATCTTTTAACTATTGCTTGATTGTTTATATATTATAAAAGCATGTTTGTTATAGTTTTAGATCTTTAAATAGTTTTAAGAAATATTCTTTGAGAAAAAGCTTTAAGGATAGAGTATCCTTGTAAAAACAATTTAAGGATCCTGAATCCTTACATAAAAGAGTTTATAAAGATTTTAGCCAAGTAAAAGTAAATTGATAAGTAGAAATCATACCATAAGATCTTGTTAGACCTAAGTTACCATAAGTATTGATCCTTTTGCAATCCTTATAAAACTGAATTAAAGGATTTTGAATCCATAAGTATTGATCCTTCGGTGATCCTCAGAATCTAATTTATGATACCTGATGCAAATAACTTATGATATTATCTGGGATTAAACCCAATAAACCGAGGGACAAGCCCATAAAATAAACTGGGGACAAGCCCGTGCAACTGGGGACAAGCCCGTGTAATCTGTGGACAAGCCCGTGAACTGGGGACAAGCCCAAAAACTGGGGACAAGCCCAAAACTTGGACTGGTTCTTCAATGAAGCGTAACTGTTCATCAACTTGCAATTCGTCCAAAGGAACTGCTTGGGTTTCATCGGAAAGACATTTCTTCAAATTGGATACGTGAAATAAATTGGATACGTGGCATTTCTTCAAATTGGAAAGGCATTTTTACAAAGTTTAATATCAAAAGGAGCGTATTTTCAGTTATCAATCAGATAACTGTTATGATAACTGCAAAGCAGTTATCATCATCCCTGCGTTTTCAAACCCTAATATAACGTAGTTTGATCATATGATATTGTCTGGTTCAATAAACTCTCTCATTCTCCATATTGATTCTTGCACTCAATTTGAGTTTTATCTAGTCAAAACATTTGGGAACCAACAAATAGTTTTGATCTGAAAGTGTTTCACGACTCTCAGATTTTCCTAAGATATATACGATTGCAGAAATCCCCAACAAAAGATCAAAACTATTTCTGTGAAGATGACGAACGGACAATCGTTGAAGGAGATGATGGGCAAGTTTGACAAATAGGAGAAATTCGAAGGCCAAGACTTTCGCAGATGGCAAAAGAAGATGCACTTCCTTTTGACTACCATGAAAGTGGTGCACGTTTTGAGTACACCAATGCTGGTGATTGAAGAAGAAGGAAACCTGGAACAGATTAGGAGGAAATCAAAATGGGAGAATGACAACTACATCTGTCTTGGTCTTGTTTTAAACGGTACGTGTGATACGTTATTTGATTTGTACCAAAACATTGAAACCGCTAAGGAACTGTGGGATACACTTGAAGCCAAATATATGGCAGAAGATTCTTCGAGTAAGAAGTTTCTTGTGAGTAATTTTAACAATTACAAGATGGTTGACTCTAGGTCTGTTGTGGAACAATACCATGAATTGTGTCGAATTTTAGGGCAGTTTTCCCAACACCACATGAACATGGATGAATCCATTTCTGTTTCACCAATCATTGACAAGTTACCCCCTTTATGGAAAGATTTCAAACACAATCTGAAACACATGAAGGGTGAATTAAGTTTGGTTGAACTTGGAGGCCACTTCAGAATTGAAGAGGGCTTGAGAACATTTGAAACTGTTGATGTAAATGATGTTAAAAAACAGGCTGGTCAATCTGTTAACATGGTTGAGGATGTTGGAACATCCAAGGTTAAGAACAAGTACAAAGGTAAACGTAAGTTTCAAGGAAACAACAACACGGGTCCAAACAAGAAAGCAAAAGAGGGCTGTTGGAAATGTGGCAAACCGGGTCACTTTAAGAGAGATTGTCGGGTTGGAAAAGTGAACAGTAATGGTCCAAAGAACAAGCATGATGCGGGTCCAAGTGGGTCTAAGGACCAAGGAAAGCAACAAGGTCAGAATATCATACACAATTTTAATTCGGTTGAGAATTATGTTTCACTAATTTCTTAAACATGTTTTGTGCAGGATGATGATGTTGCTTGGTGGGTTGATTCGGGTGCAACTAGCCATGTATGCAAAAATTTTCAATGGTTTGAAGATATTCAAGACGTTGAAGAAGGATCTATTTTAAAGATGGGGAATGTTGCAACCGAACCGATCAATGGACTAGGCAAAGTCAAGCTAGTTTTTACTTCTGGAAATTGTTTGTGTTTAGATAATGTTTTATATGTTCCTGGGATTCGAAAGAATCTCTTGTCTGGTGTTGTTTTAAATAATTGTGGTTATAAGCAAGTGTATGAAAGTGACAAGTATATCTTATCAAGACATGGTACTTTTTTTGGTTTCGGTTATCTATGCAATGGTATGTTTAAGTTAAATGTTGATGTTTCGTTTGTTAATCAATCTGTTTGTATGGCTTCCACTAGTTCTAATATTATTTTAAATGAATCTGAAATGTAGCATGCTAGATTAGGGCATGTTCATTATAAAAGATTGAAAGATATGTCCAAAATGAGTTTGATTCCGGCATTTGATTTGAATAGTGAAAAATGTAATACTTGCAAGTTAACTAAGATAACTAGAAAACCGTTTAAACCTGTTGTTAAAAGAGAAACAAATGTGCTTGAATTAATACATAGTGACTTATGTGATTATCATGCAACTCCAACTTTAGGAAATAAAAAATATATTGTTACATTTATAGATGATGCTTCTAGGTTTTGTTACATGTATCTTTTGCATTCTAAAGATGAGTCTTTAGATAAGTTTAAAATATACAAAACCGAGGTAGAGTTGCAAAGAAATGCTTTAATTAAGACATTACGCACAGATAGGGGAGGTGAATATTTTGATCCATGTTATTTTCAATCGGTGGGAATTATACATCAAACCATGGCTCCTTATACACCAGAACAAAATGGTGTATCCGAGAGGAAGAATAGAACATTAAAAGAAATGATAAATTCTATGTTATCCTATTCGGGACTTAATGATGGGTTTTGGGGTAAAGTTATGTTGACAGCTTGTTATTTATTAAATAGGATTCCTAATAAAAGGAATAAAATTACCCCTTATGAACTTTGGCATGGTGTACCTCCAAAATTTCATTACTTGAAAATATGGGGTTGTAGAGCTGTAGTAAGGCTTACTTAACCCAAAAGGAAAAATTTGGGTGAAAGAGGTATTGATTGCATTTTTATTGGATATGTTGAGCATTCTAAGGCTTATAGGTTCTGATGTGGGCCCAAGTATTGAAGACCGGGCTATAATGTATTTGGAGGCCCAAGATCGCGCTACAAAATGTGGCCCACGAAAACGGGCATAACTTGGCCCACGAAGCTCTGTTTCAGGCCTATTACCAGTCAAATCGAAGCTTGAGAAGAGGAGCACATTGTGGGGTTTGGCCCCTATACGAAGCCCAAAAACGCCTCCTAAATAAAGTTTTGGGCCTTTTTATCTTTTTTCAGCACTTTTTATGTTTTTGTTTTTGGGTTTGTGTTTGGCCCATTTTAGGCCCATTTCGTATTTGGAAGTCTTTTTATATGCTTGTAATGTAATTCCAAAAGTTAGACTTGAATTTTGATAATTATCAATTTTCTCTTCATTTTCCCTGAAAACTTTGGGTGGGATTTTAAGGGTTTTCAAAGTTCATCATGGGTATTCGTTGAATCAACGTGAACGATCTTCATTCTCGTTTTACCGCTGCATCAGGTTCTATGTTATAGAACCTAATGACTACGTATCAGTAAACACTATTATTGAGTCAAGGGATGCAATTTGGGATGAGAACAGGTTTTCATCTATACCTAGACCAAAGAACATGATTGCGAGTTCAAGTAATTCTCAATCAGTTAATCATGAAAATGATGTTCCAACAACTTCAACTGAGCCAAGAAAAAGTAATAGAGTTAGAAAGCCTAAGAACTATGGTTTTGATTTTCAACTATATTTGGTTGAAGGATCTAGAAATGAGATTCAAAAGAAATATGAATATTGTTTTAATATTGAGGAAGATCCTAAAACCTATAGTGAGGCTATGGCATCTCGGGATATTGCTTTCTGGAAAGAAGCAATTAATGATGAGATGGATTCTATTATGCAAAATAACACTTGGAAATTATCTGACTTACCCCTTGGTTGTAAACCTCTTTATTGTAAATGGATCTTCAAGAAGAAGATGAAAGTAGATGGTTCTATTGATAAATTTAAAGCCAGATTGGTTATCCAAGGCTTTAGACAAAAGGAAGGAATTGACTACTTTGATACATATGCTCCTGTAGCACGAATATTACAATAAGATTATAGATTGCTTTAGCAGTAATACATAATCTTGTAATTCATCAAATGGATGTGAAAACTGCATTCTTGAATGGTGAATTGGATGAGGAGATATATATGAAACAACCGGAGGGTTTTGTTATGCCCAGTAATGAGCATAAGGTGTGTAAGCTTGTTAACTCACTTTATGGTTTAAAGCAAGCACCAAAACAATGGCATCAAAAATTTGATGATATGGTGTTGTCTAATGGTTTTCTATTAAACCAATCAGACAAGTGTGTATACAGCAAATTTGATACTTCTGGTAAAGGAGTTATAATTTGCTTATACGTAGATGACATGTTGATCTTTGGTACTAACCAAGATCAGGTTGATAAAACAAAGAAATTTTTTTCATCTTGTTTTGATATGAAAGATATGGGGGAGGCTAAAGTGATCCTTGGTATAAGGATCAAGCTTGAGAATAATGGTATTTCGGTATCTCAATCTCACTATATTGAGAAAATTTTAAAGAAATTTAATTTTCTTAATTGTTCTCCTGTTAGTACTCCTATGGATCCTGCTTATAAGCTCTTACCTAATAAAGGTAACGCAGTGAATCAACTTGAATATTCAAGAGCTATAGGATCTCTCATGTATGCAATGATAAGTACTCGACCGGATATAGCTTATGCTGTTGGAAAGCTTAGTAGATATACAAGCAATCCAAGTTCAAATCATTGGCAAGCTATAAATCGAGTATTTAGGTACTTGAAAGGAACCATGGATTATGGTTTGAATTATAATGGATTTCCTTTTGTTATAGAAGGTTATTCAGATGCAAGTTGGATTAATAATATGGAAGATCATTCTTCTAGAAGTGGATGGACTTTTCTACTTGGAGGAGGTCATGTATCATGGGCATCTAAGAACAGACTTGCATCACTAACTCGACTATGGAATCCGAGTTTGTAGCATTAGCAGCAGCTGGTAAAGAAGCTGAATGGCTAAGAAACTTGATTTATGAGATTCCATTGTGGCCTAAATCGATATCACACATATCTATCAGGTGTGATAGTACCGCTACTTTGGCTAAAGCTTATAGTCAAATGGATAATGGGAAGTCTAGGCACTTAGGTGTTAGACACCGCATGATTCGTGAGCTCATCGTGAATGGTGTGATATCAGTGGAGTATGTAAAAACTCAACAGAATTTAGCCGATCATTTAACGAAAGCGTTAAGTAAAGATCTTGTGCACAAGTCGGCTGTAGGGATAGGTTTAAAGTCCACCTTAAATTTCTCATGTTGAGGTACCCAATTCCCATCTAATTTTATATTAGGTGTTGAATTCAATGTGGAAAGCTTAACATCTAGAAATTGGAACACATCAGTTACAACATCACAAGGTATGTGTTTAGACGTGCAAGTTAAGGAGGTTGAAGTTATACTTCTTAATAGTTCTTTTGAAAAATTGCATATGCAGGTGCGAGAGTAAAAGAACTACCTATATGAGCATGAAGTTTAGCCGCTTCAGGAAGCTGGGACTTGGCTTTGATATGTTCATTGAAGGATAGGACATAGGCTAGTAAAAATAATGTCATGTAAGAATATATGAGTATGTGAACTTGTGTGTATATTATCTTCGATTAGTCATTATGAATAGAAATGGTTCAATCGTAGCGATACCCCTATATTCGAATATTTGGAATGAGTAATATACTAATGTGAAATTCAATCGTCACGACATTCCATTTATGCATAAGTTTGTTGTTTGTGTGAGTTTGTTTAAGTTAATCAGGGATTACACCAAAATAGGGGAGGATTGTTAGTGATTTTAGTGTAATTAAGGATTACCTTGTTGATCAAGTTAATTTTAATACGAATCTAAATAAGTCGGGTGCGGGGTGCACACTTATTTGATCTTATTATAATTTATAATTCTATTGGTACTTAGGGGCGAAGCCCCTAAGTCATGGGGGTTCCAAGGGGGCAACGCCCCCTTGGCGGGGGTCCGGGGGCAGCGCCACTGGTAGAAGGGTGCGAGGGGCGGCAGCCCCTTGCAAGGTCCAAGGGGCAGCGCCCCTGGCTAGGGTCGAGCTATGTTTCATTATTAAAAAACGTATCAGAAAATTAATTAATTAATTAATTTTCTTTACAAAGTTTAATATCAAAAGGAGCGTATTTTCAGTTATCAATCAGATAACTGTTATGATAACTGCAAAGCAGTTATCATCATCCCTGTGTTTTCAAACCCTAATATAACGTAGTTTGATCATATGATATTGTCTGGTTCAATAAACTCTTTCATTCTCCATACTGATTCTTGCACTCAATTTGAGTTTTATCTAGTCAAAACATTTGGGAACCAACAAATAGTTTTGATCTGAAAGTGTTTCACGACTCTCAGATTTTCCTAAGATATATACGATTGCAGAAATCCCCAACAAACGGTTCACCAAATCACAAACGAACAAACACAAACAACGTTTTATTTGATCTGGCTAACTGATCAATAATTATTAGTGCCAGATGTTCGGTGCGGCTGGTGTTGGTGTTTTTTTTAACATTCATATTCATATGTTAATTATATATAATTATAGATAATCACAAGATGCTTGTAGTTAAAAATTTTGCCAAAATCTATATGATAATATTAGGAATGTGATTAGCTTTAGTTGACAGGCAAACATTAACGAACATAGTCGGACGCAAACAAATGTAAACAAACGCGTTATAGAACGCTAGCAAACACAATTGGACGGGCATGCATGACTTATGTTCGTGTTCGTTCATTTAGTTAATCAAAAGAGATCTATTGATCATGTTCTTTCATTAATTAAACGACGGAACATTAACAAACTTCATGACTGGCAGTTTGCCAGATTTTCATCTATTAATTTGAACCAAGTATTTAAAATTTTCTAGGATGAGTCAGGAAAATAACTAAATTTCCCACTTTAAACAAATACGAGGTTTTTAAAAGTTTCAAAAGGTAACTTTTTATCAAACAAATTAAAGACCATTCATTCATTCATTAAAAACAATTAGTTAATTTGGAATTTAAATCTAAAAGAAAAAGGAGATGTACACTTGAATACAAATGTGTGATGAGACAAAAGTAATATATGCTCCACCATAAATCATTTCATCATTTCACTATTGTTTGTTTTAACCATTACCAAGTCATACAACTAAATAAATAATTAGAACATGTACTGATGTACACCGTTTTCATTTCATCATTTCACTATTGTTTGTTTTAACCATTACCACGTCATACAACTAAATAAATAATCAACATTTTTCCTTCTTCTTTATGTTACATAGATGTCTGTAAATAATAAATATAGTATTATTAGAACCTGAATTTTGCACGGCAAAGCTGTTAAATCGACAAAAAAAACTTATTTAAAAACGTTAAACTACATATTCTCGTTGTGAGGTTTTGACTCATAAAAATTAGAACGAAACGTAATATATTGTCATAGAAAGAATAACTAAGTTGAAAAGAAAAAAAAGCATTATTCAAGCATCTATGAATTAATATAGGACAGAATTACAGAAATTGTCCTTTATGTTTACACCAAATTTCACTGGTGGTCCCTTATCTTTCAAATTGATGTTTATTATCCTTTACGTTTTAAAAAGTAACACATTTTGTCCTTTAGGCCTAACCCAATTAAAAAATCCCGTTAAGTCATGTCACGTGCTTCTCACGTGGGGGTATTTCCGTCATTTCATGTCGTTTATGATTTCCCACCTTTTAAAACCCAATCCCACCCCCGACTTCCCCCGTTCATTCAATAGGTAATTTTAGGGTTCCCAAAATCCCCAAATCCGAAATTCGATTCTTCACCAAATCCATCCCAAATTCGATTCTTCATGGTTTTCCGCAAATGTGGTAAAGAGGCGATCATCCTCACTTCATGGACACCCAAGAACCCAGGTCGCCGTTTCTACTCTTGTCCGGACCAGGTAATGATTTGTTTGTTCGATCAAAGGTTTGAATGATAGTGGTCTGAAATCAGGTTTTTTATGTCGAAACCCGGGATTCAAGATGTGGATTCATTGGTTGGTTTGATTAAAGGTGTGAAGATGCACAGACATCATTCCTGGTTTGATTAGGGCAAAGAACAAACTTGAAGATGCTCTTAAAAGTTGTGAAGGCAAACTGACTGCAAGTGAATCTAGTGCAAAGAATCTGAAGAAGATGTTGGTTGTTAGCTGGCTAGGGTTTATTTTTTATGTTATGTTCTTTTGATGCAAGTGCAATGTTGTTGTTTTAGTTTGCTAAGTAGGCTAGTTATAAGTGCAAATATGCACTTATTTTGTATCTGCCAAAATGATGTAATGTATCAACTTTTATATCCTAATGCTAGTGCCAACTTATGCACATATGTTTGTATCTGCACAATATGATCATGGTTGTTAGCTGCCAAAATGATGTAATGTAACTTTTATATCCTAATGCTAGTGCCAACTTATGCACATATGTTTGTATCTGCACAATATGACCATGGTTGACTGCACATAGTCAAACATATTTCAACACTATATGACCATGGTTGACTGCACATAGTCAAACATACTTCAACACTATATGACCATGGTTGACTGCACATAGTCAAACATACTTCAACACTATGTGACCATGATTGATTGCACACCTAAACACAGTATACACTACAACCTATTTTACTCAAAAACTCAAGTCGACCTAATACACTACACACAATACACCACAACCAAAACTCAAAACTCATACTTCAACACTATGTACCCATGATTGACTGCACACCTAAACACACTATACACTACAACCTAATTTACTCAAAAACTCAAGTCAACCTAATACACTACACACAATACACCACAACCAAAACTCAAAACTCATACGTCAACACTATGTGCCCATGATTGACTGCACACCTAAACACACTATACACTACAACCTAATTTACTCAAAAACTCAAGTCAACCTAATACACTACACACAATACACCACAACCAAAACTCAAAACTCAACACTTACTTCATAATTTAGTTAACATTAAGATCATTAGTTCAAAAGACACAACAACCATTACCAAATAAAGTCAAGTGATCCCACAAGTTCCAAAATACATAACCATAAACAGAAACCATATTAAACAAGTTCAAAATACTAAACCAACTTATCTAAACAGAAACCATAAACAGAGCCATATTAAGCTGCCTTTTTCCCCTTCTTCTTAAGTGGGCCTTTGCAGGTCCTCACATTATGGCCAGTGCTCCCACACCTGCTACATGCTCCCAAGGTGTTCTTTCTTGTCAATTTTCCAGTTGTTGGTACATCATCCTTTTCCACAGCTGACCTCTTTCTTACCTTCTTAGGTCTACCTGCCATTGTATGATGCTTGGGTGCTACAATGGTTGTGGGAGCCTCAAATTTTGTCCACATACACATACCATTTATTGGATTAATTTTGAATGAGTAAACCAGCTTCCACCTATCCATTATGTGCATCGGGTGAACCCAACTTTCTAATGCCCCCACCCTTTCTCCATTAGCAGCCATGACCCAAAGTGCAGCCACAGCATGTCTGCATGGCAAACCTGTAAAGAGTATATTAAGCATTTTGCCCATATAATTAAGAGTATATATTAATCATTTTGCCCTTTGCAGACATACCTGTAATTTCCCAGGCCCTGCAACTACAAGTCTTCAATGCCAAATTCACAACTCTTGGATCAGTGGGTTTACCACTCACCTCATATAGATCCCCTCCATTCCACAGCACATTGTAGTGATTTGCCTGATTTTGGATTGTTGCAAACAACTCAGTGGCTCTAGGTGTCAACAAGCCATCCCATTTATCAATAATACCAAGCACAGTAACAATCCTCCTCATTAGATACTCCCTTACATACTCAAGTGCAGATATTATAGGTCTGTCCCTGCCTTCCACTATCTTGCCATTGTAAACCTCACACATGTTGTTAATCATTACATCAGAAATTGCCCTTCCTAATATCAAAGTTCAAAATGCATACCAAATTAATCAAAATTGAACTTGCATACCAAACCTAATTTACTCATAAATAATGTTAAAGTATATGAATACTAACCAGAGTAGTGTGACCTGGTCCAGGATTCAGGTGCTATTTTTGACAACCACAAGTGTGCTTCCTTATTGAATTCTTTTAACTCATTCATTGCAGTTAAGAACTCAGGTTTTGTTGTTTTGGTAGCACAGTTGTACAACATGTTTTTGTAAAGTACGCCTCTATATCCTGCAAGCTTCATATTTTCATGGATATGCGACAGTATCTGTGCTCAGCACAAGGAAATAAAGTTTGAATGGCTTGAAGAAGCCCCTGTTCAACATAAAGACATAGGGTTAAAAAATAAAATAATGAAAGTAAATAAGGTTGAATATATGGAATTCCTTACCTTTTGCTTGTCACTCATGAAAGTAAACCTTGAATTGCTTCCAATTTCCAGATCTTCTGACATAAGCTCTAAGAACTAAGTCCATGAGTTGTTACTTTCTGACTCCACAATTGCATAACATATTGCATAACATATAGCATAAGCATCTGACAAGGAAATGTGCCTTTCATAAATGCACCATCTAGACCAAGCATAGTGCAGCCAAGCATACATATATCCTTTTGAACTGTCTAGTTGTAGATTTAGGATCTGTTGGTGGCTCAACCTCAATCTTCACAGTGCTACCTGGATTCTTATCAACTAACTCAGCAACATACTCCCTAAGCAAAGAATGTTGTTCTTTGTAGTCCCCTTCAACCCTTTTCTTTGTTTTCATCTTAGCCCTATATGCTTTCATCTTATGAACACTAACACCATACTTCCTCCTAAATTGACCTTGAACTGCTTTTAGTGAGATGTTAGGGTCCTCTTCAATTTGTTCTAA
Source organism: Bidens hawaiensis (assembly GCF_021521415.1). Classification (NCBI taxonomy): domain Eukaryota; kingdom Viridiplantae; phylum Streptophyta; class Magnoliopsida; order Asterales; family Asteraceae; genus Bidens; species Bidens hawaiensis. The sequence continues at coordinate 37,689 of NW_027505642.1, forward strand.
CATTTGTTCAGATAAAAAAGTTGATGTACAAGCATAGATGTGTCTTGATTGAATGCATGTGTGGTTGGTATTCAATGTTCTAACCACCCAAGATTGAGAATCTTTTTCTTTGGAAAGTAACAGCACCCATGGGCATTGATATTCATTAGGATTTGTCCTTTTCCCCCTCCCACCAACATTACTTTCTGCTCATGTCCCCCCTCCACCTTTAGGTTTTCTTTTTTTCATAACAGTCCCCTTACTTTTAGAATTTTTACCACTTGCACCTTTGTCTTTGGTTTTCTTCCCTTTAGAAGCATGCACCCCACTATCATCAACTTCAAAATCTGGCTTAGAACCAGTACAAACTGCCCTAACCCTAATGTGATCATCTTTGATGATTTTAATTAAACTTCTACTTTCAACTGCATGTTTTCTAATAAGCTTCTTGGCCTCCTCCTTTTTTCCAAAAATCTGACCTAGGTAAAAGTTTGTCATGTTTTCATTTGATCTTCTTATGCCATGTAAAATGTGTTTCCTTGAACTTGTTTCATTCCCATCTGACTCTGACCCACTTAGAAACTTGTCATTGTCTATTACATCCTCCCCAAATCCATTTTCTGTTCATTTCCAAAGTCAAACCCATCCTCTACATCTGAATCAACATTCATCCTATAATCACTCATGTCAACTTCAGGGTCAGTCATATTATTTTCTGGATCCACAATATAATCATCATCACGCTCATCCTCACTGCCACCACCACCCTCATCTAAACCAGTAGCATGATCACCATCACCTATATCCTTACTGCCACCACCCCCCTCATCTAAATCAGCAGCATGATCACTTTCAGCTCCAGCTTCAACACCTATGTCCACACTGACACCACCCCCCTCTGCCAAATCACCTAAATTCTCATTTTCAACTCCAACTTCAACACCTATATCATCAGTAACATCAACTCCAACTTCAACACCTATATCATCATGCACACCCCCCCCCCCACTGTATTCCCCAGCCCCACTAGATTGGCCTAGCCCAGCCCACTAGATTAACCTACATTCTCATCGAAGTTTAATTTTAAGGGAATAAGAGCATATGGTCCAGGTTCATCAATCTCTTCAATAGTAGCATTTCTAGTTGGTGAGGTAAAAAGAGCTTTTATGTTATTTATCCCATGACTGGTATAAACATGGATGAGCTTATGCTCTTCCACATGTTTAGCCAAGTTCAGACAATCCTGGTCAGAACTTAGGTGTTCAAGACCATTGTCTAAGTTCTTTTCAGGATGCAAGAACTGGTAATACCTTGGAACTCTCCCACTATAGCCTAACATATCCAGCATTATATCAAGCTCATGAATTGAAAACTTGTCTATGTCGACTAAGTCCACAAATGTTGTGTTACCTCCAACATAGGTACGGTTTGGAGGTGATGTTAACTTACCACCAGAATGCAGGCATATGCTAAAGAGACTTGGGTATAAAGCTGAAAAAACACAATTTTGAGAAGTTAATCAGCAAGTTCATAAACTAGGGTTAAAAATCAAAAATGGATATCAAACATTGCAGTATACTTGGTCGAGGTCCACGTCTATAAATGTTTCTCGTATGTACCAGCCTGAATCACCCATTACCGTATGCTTGGTCGACGATCAATAGTTTGGTGGGTAAACCCTAAGTTACAGAAGACGAAGGACGATGACAGTGGAATAGGGAACGATCGGGGGTGGGATTGGGTTTTAAAAGGTGGGAAATCATAAACGACATGAAATGACGGAAATACCCCCACGTGAGAAGCATGTGACATGACTTAACGGGATTTTTTAACTGGGTTAGGCCTAAAGGACAAAATGTGTTACTTTTTAAAACGTAAAGGATAATAAACATCAATTTGAAAGATAAGGGACCACCAGTGAAATTTGGTGTAAACATAAAGGACAATTTCTGTAATTCTGTCTTAATATAGAGTTATTTTGTATTTTTGCTAATACTCTAGCGCGTTGGGACAGGCCGTTAAAACATTTCATCGACTTTAATCAACGATTAAAAAAAGCCGTTAAAAAGACACAATATCGAAAATAAACAAACAACACAATGATTTTTCTCAATATAAATGGTGATCTTGTAGGAATTCGGTGGAGGATAGCACGCCATAAGAAGCAATATAAGCAGTGGCGGAGCCACATGGTCTTCATCGGGTTCGGCCGAACCCGGTCTTTTTTCGATTTTATATATGACCTATAGTATTAAATTAACAACCGAACTCATTCTTTTTCGACGAGTGAACCCAATATCTTTTTAAAACAATATCCAAACCCATTGATTATGAAAGATTTAGTTAGGGACCCATAAATTATGAATCGTTTTCAAAACATGAAAAATGTATGGAACAATTCAATATGTAATATATTTTTATTTAACATGGCTTTGTTTTTTTATTGAATGTTGACAATGTACTTTTGTTATGATAGTGATATTGCATTTTATTTATATGACCGACCCGTCCCGTCCCGTCTGGGCTCGAAAACTTTGACCCCGGATAAAAATCGAACACTAAAACTCCGAACCCATAGAAAAAATTTCTTGGCTCCGGCGCTGAATTTAAGGAAGAAATAAGAGAATTGCTTCATTGCATGCACCATATTTCTAAATCTTTCGTTCTTTCCTAATTCCAGATTTACCCAACTAAAAACTAAAATTCATATATCCCCTACATTATTAAAATTTCACTTAAGACTAAAATACCCTTTTCAAATTTTATTGTTTAAAAAAATAAGAAGAAAAAACCTTACTAGATCAGACGAAGCGATCGTAGACGCACCAGCGATTCATACGCTCATGTGAAAAACGATTTGGCAATCACTGTTAGTTACTTAGGTTCGATTCCATAAGCCGACGGCAAGGTTCGGTTAGCAATAACTCACGTCTACGACAAGGTTCGATTCCATACATTCGAGTAACACAATCATTGTTTATTCGATACATTGTAAACGAGGACGAGGAAAGAGTACGGGTACAATAATCCATGAAAGTAACTAAGCAAAGGCAGGTAATTTAACTTTTAGGTTTACTTTGTCCAAACTTATTTTGATAAAACTCATGTTGGCCCTTGTCTAACCCAACTTTATTCTTTTCTGTAACTATTTGAAATCTTAGGAAAATGGATGTAGTCTGCCAAGTTTAATCTGATTTATTCAATAAAAACAAGATGGTAACATATTTCAACTTCAAGTGTACACAAAATAATGACAATCTATACACCTTAACATAAAAAATATACAAAAAATAATCTAAACACACTGTAAACCTTCAATCAAATCAATACTAAGACATCAATCTTCTTCATCATCATCCAATAATCCCGTGTCATCTTCGCCGATACCTTCAAGCAAAACATCAACATCTTCTCCCAACTCGATTAACCTCGCACTCAACTTCTCAACTTTACTCTGTTCTTGACCAAGACAAACTAGCAAATCACCAAGCTCTCCTTCACTCTCTTTCTGCGCTTCCTCTCTCGCTTTCGCTTTTATTTTCTCAACATCCACCCCCGGGCCCGCCCCACCACTCTTCAATGCCCTTACTTCCATTTCCAAATTGTAATTCGCTTGTTCGAGGCTATTGTAAGCACCTGACAAACTTTTCAAATCAGCTTCCAGTTTTTCAGCCATGTTTTTGTAAGATAATGCCTCGGTTTGAATATTAATGTTTTCAGTTTTGACCATTTCTAACCGTTGCGAGACTTCTTTAAGATCTCTTCTCAGTGTCTCTATTTGCACCCTCTCCGAGCTATTGTTCGGTCTAGGCTCGGTGTAGTCTGAACCACCGCCCCCTGTATTGGCTAGGTCCTCGGCTAATGTTGCATTTCTATTAAGAAGGTCCTGTATCTCGGAGCGTTGCTTCTCGACAAATAACTTGAGTCGTTTAATATAATCTTTATCGTTTTCATCTTTTTTCTGTTCCAACTCTGCAGGTACAACCGACACATTGCTTTTTGGACGACTATATATTTGTACAATACTATCTCTAATACCACCTTCTAGATTCTTTATAAAGTTGACGAATTGGGAGTCAAATATTGCAGCAAGCATTGGATGGTCATCATTATGACTATCGGTTGACTCGTTTTCTTCAATATCTTCCATCTCTGTCATACTATTAGCATTTGATCTCGTCAACGGTTTACGCGGTTGGACATGAATCGACTTTTCAGATGAAAACAAAAAGCTTTTTTGCATCTCATCAAGCCTCAGAAAGTAGAACGTAAGTCCGATTTTTTGACTTATTGTATCAACTATTGCAAACGCATCCTTTCCAGACTCATTGAGTTTATTATATATAACACATTCACCTAAAACAACAGCTGCTAAACCTCTTGCACACACGGTTGACCCGTTATCTGATACTAACTCGATTAAATATGTCAAATGAGGGCGTGAATCTAGAAAAGATTGTACCGCGTTTGGGCAATCGTAGAGCCATGTGGCGAGCAATTTTAATATTATTGGTTGAAAACATGAGCTTCTTGGAGTGGCTGATTTTCCATCTTTACCCTTTCTGGAAGATGCGAGAGCTAAGTACCTTACCATACGGTGTAATAAGGGTTCTGCGGACTCCAATGATGGCATTGATGACTCGAGTTTAATTTGTAAAACCTACATAAAAGTAGTATTATTAGGAGGAATATAAATAAATTGTGGATAATGTAAAAAAAGAAAAGAAAAGATATACCTTTTCTTTGCATTGAATATTATCCTTCATTACATGAGAAAGAACACTAGCAGCCCTGCTACTAATCTGCATAACACAAACCATATAATTGATACTCGTGTTCTAATATAATATGAGTTAAAAAAATGTAGATGAAAATATTCACATTACCTCTAGGTCGCCATCATGTTCACTCATAACAAGACCATGCAATAGCATGCTGCAAAATTAACAAGTTTGAGATGGATATGGCATGTTTGTGTTTGTGCGCGCGCGTGTGTGTATGTGTGATATAACCATATTTAGTATTTACATATATGATATACCTTCCAAAGGACATGTTTACATCTTCCTCAAACCAAGCATTGGTCATCGACATAGGCTGAGGGATTAGAGTAGATGCTAACATCTTTTGACCATCACTATTTTTCTGTTGGAGCAAAGTATACAAACGAAGTTGGCTTGTAGTATAATACAAAAACAATTAGAAAATATATAAAATACTAACCTCACAAAAGCATTTAAAAACATAGTCAGCTGCAATAAACTCCTGCATGCTTGAAGTCCTTAAGATAATTCTTAATATTGAATTAAGAGCAGGCTCAACCTCTGAGCCATCACCAAGAGATTTACTTGCAAGTGCATCAAGATTTTGACGGTGTCCAGAAACCAGATCACCTATGCATTGAAAGGCCTGATCATGTTATATGAATGATAAATACATGTTAGAAATTGTTATATATTTCTGAATGATCGCAAATCTAATAATTATGAACATATCTTACCAAACAGCGTACAGAAACGGGGGCCCATTGACTTTCAACGCTTAGCATTAGTAAATGATCCAAAACTTTTCTCTACAATTATAAAGAAAAATGTGAGTGAAGATGATGCATAAATATTATTTATACAAAACTAACCTGAACAAGAATTGTTTTGTTTGTCAGTTTGTTAGTGTTGCTTGCAGGATCAGATTCTTTATCTCCGTTCAGAAGCAAACTAATTGTTTCCAAGACGCTCAGTAGATTGATTGTCTACATGCATTAGTTTGATTAAAAAATAAAAGAAAGAAGTTAGAAACTTATAACTGCAAAAGCATGATAATTAAGGTGAAAAGCAGTTATCAACCTTTTGTTGAGTAAAGCTGTATGACGTTCCTCGAAGCTTTAAAATTGATATCAACGAGTCAAAGCCAATAGTCTCTCTTAGCAACACCTATACAATATCTATAAAGTGGTAAAACAAAAAACATAATGAAAGTAAAGCTTCACTACAAATGCTCAAAAGAGAGAAACTTAAACCTGATTAGATGAATTATTTCGGAGGAGATTATTTAACAATTCAAGGCAGTCCTGTGAGATAAAAAATATTATTAAAACGTTTTAGAGTAGACTTTAAAAGCGACAAGTTGATAAAAAACAACAGAAAAGATTGTTTAAAAAGTTAATCACCTGCACAACAACACCACCTTCTGAACCTCCTTCTTCTACAATGATACTGAAAATCTTCTCAAAAGCCCCCTCGGAAACCAAGATTTTTTGGATTTCCTTTAAAGTTATAATAGAAAATTATGAAGGAAAATAGAAAAATTAATTTTATGATAGCAAATAAGAGATGTTTTTTACCTCTGCTTCACGGGTCAAGTAGGTGAGAAGTAACAAGGCTTCATTCCTTATAACCTACATGGAAAGAAACATCACACAATGCAAAAATTTAAAGATTTCATGAATATACCAGATTATCAGTATCATACCTCTCGATCCATAAGCATATCCATAAGCCGAGTTATGCCACGCGGGATGGTAAGAAGGGCTTCCTGTAACCTGAAGGATACCTCAATATACTTGTATACATTTCCAACCAAACAATACCTATGAAAAACATATTATAAACCACCTACCTAATTGGAGAGTTTGTTAGAAGGGCAGTTAAAAGTTGAAGTGTATAGTATCTTATATAGAAGTCGTCCTCTTCCTGCAAGTATATTTAACTATCAATCGCAGAACCAAAAAATAACGAACTTTATCACTTATAGAGTTATAACACGATCATGATATGGAAAACTTACCAGTAGACTTAAAAAGAGAGAAATACTTTGCCCTTCTCTTGATAGAAGATCAGCGTTCATCAGAGCCGGTTGAACCTCATTTGCATTCAATTTTACATGAGCAATTGGTGTTAATGCACTCACAAGAGTCTCTAGAGCCCCTCGAACCTTCAACAATCAACAAAACATGCTTAAATATATCATCCTAACTAACACGTAACATAAAATCTGTTAACAAAATCATTCGAACCATTTCAACATCATCACGTTCCCTTAAAACTCCCAATAGTACAGGAAAACCTGCAATAGAGGAGAAGGAACTGTGTTATGGACAAATAAAAGCCTGAGACTGAAAACCACTATACACCCGACCCGCACTCACCCATTTCTCCAAAAGCCAGCTGGGCGGCGTGACTTTCTGCGACAACAGATTGGAGCTCCGCCATGGCATTTCTTCTATCTTCAGCTAGCTTACCGTTACTTATACAATCAAGCAAGCGTTCAACATAACTACCATTCACATACATAAAATACATTAGCCATTGAAGCTAAATAAAAGCTATCCACAACTTAATAATCCCATCATTTTTACAGTTGGCCGATAATAATCCCACCTCAGAAAATAGCTGTCACTGGTCCTACCTTTCACACTAATTGTTTTAATCAGACCTCCGTTTTCCAAATTTCAAACTGATGTTTTAAAACTTTTGATTCGGAATGGGGATACGATTCGATTGATGTAAAACTTACCTCTAAACGGTTTTCCAAACAACGAAACGGTGCTTCAATTCGGAGTTTAAACTTCCAATTAACAAAAATCAAGCCGTTTGGAGCAGCGTTTCGAAGTAAGTTTTACATGAATTGATTTGTATCCTGCTTCCGATCAAAATCCCTAGAACATCAGTTTGAAATTCGGAAAAAAAAAGTTTTTTTAACGGAGGTCCAATGAAAACAATTAGTGTGAAAGGCGGACCGGTGGCAACTATTTTCTGAAATGGGATAATTAAAATCCAATTTGCCTAAAATAAACTATGCATATACCCTGTTGTGTTTCGATTCAAAGAAAAGGATAAACAATAGGATTCACAATGCATAATTCTGTTACGTCAACACGAACTCAACTAACAACCGAAAAAAAAAGAAACAAACCTATCTTCGTTCGAATTCGAATTCTCGTTTCCGAATACAAGCCCAACAACTCCCTGTACATGAAGTAAAACCTCAATGTCAGGTATAAAGGTATAAATATAATAACAGCCTTAAAGCCAAAGCAAAGTATCAAACACGAATACGACTACACGAGCACTGTAATTTAAAAACACTAAAGCTAGCTCCATAATTACCTTATAACCAGACACCAAATCCATCTTTATCATCAAAATTGAAGCAATTCAGAAACTGATTAACAACAAAATAAACAACCAGATTAATAATAATAGAAATAATAATAATATTGCTACGGTGAAACCTAATCTTCAGATCAATTAACGAATCAATGACTCAATGCAGAGTAAATTAGCAATGTAATAAAACTGAAAATCATTCGAATTGATCCACTTGTGTGTGTAGTAACGTGAATCAATTAACAAATCAATAAGTAATAATAATAAAAAGCCCTAATTACCGATATTTATTTGAATAAACGCACCTGCTAGAGTTGGAGCTTGATGAGATCGTAATAATAATAATAATAATAATAATAATAATAATAATAATCGTGTAAGGTTAGGGGGTCGAACACATAGTCTAGTACTTCGTGTAAGATATTGGTTATTCGGTTAGTTTGGATCGGTTTATTTAGATATATGAAATTTGTGGGAACCTAATCGGTAACAGAAGCGAATTCAACTAAACTTAATTTGGTTTGGTATGAGTTAAAAAACGAAACAACAAGGAATTTAAGTGGATATTATATTTGTCTTGTTTTGCTACCTAGTATGGACGTTAGTTTAATATGAAACGTTCAATTAGATGGCTTGACAATTGGACTCGATTGGGTTGGGTTATTAATCTTTCGAACGTCGATTATAGTTGCATAATAAAAATTAAAAATAAAAAGCAAAGACTTGGTTATTTTGTTTAATCGATTAAACTGAATATACTAAACAAACAAAATTAAAAAAATGTATGTCAGGCTTCAAAACCGAAAAATCATTAAACTGGATATAGCAAACAAGCAAAATAAATGACGATGTATAACATTGCTAAAATAAAAAGAAAAACAGTATATTTTATTTAATGATATATAAGTACGTTGTGATCGACGTTGGTGCTTCATTTTAAGCTTTTACATTTTATCAGTGTTTTGTCAAATGATCTATTAAAGTAGAGTTAATTGGACATTGGTTTCAAAAACGCGTTACAATTCTTGCGACGATCCATTTCAGTATTGTCTAACATTAAACATAAATCAAACTTCTTAAAATACTAGGGGTTTCTCTTTGTTTCTGGTGTCAACATGATGTGTGCTTCATTTGCCGCTTAGGCATTTTGAGAATTAAGACTTGAACATATTTGAACGGTTTTTGCATTTTTAAGAGTTTTTGAGCGCTAAAAAGGTAATGTAATCAAACCAGTGTACCCAATACATACTTATACTAGCTTAGGAAAATGGGGAAAAACCAGATTCTAACGGCGAGAAAACAACTATATAGCGGTTTTGGTTTTTTGAGAGTTTTTAACCGCACGCTTACTTACCTTATAAACTAGTTTGTAATCGGTTTGTATTCAACATTACTCAACCAGTCCCTTACATGTGGTTAATATCGGTTACAAATCAATTTCTAATATACTGGTTAATTAATAATCGTTTAGGTTTCGGATTGGTTTTGGTTTTTGGTTGTTTAACCGGTTGGTTTCAATTGACAACCCATCAAATTCCAACAACGAACTAATGGTCTTAAGTCAGTTGAACCGAAAAAAATCGTTAAGAAGGATTGTTGGAAGTAATTTCCAACTTAATAGGCCCATCACGTGTAGGTGACCGGGTTATACCTATTGGGTCCGTTAGATTCATTAATATGTAATGGGTTTATGGGATTACAATTAGGGTTTATTATATTTGGTAATGTCTTGGTTAGCAAGTTAGGTTAGTCTATATAAACCGAGACATGGTTAGACATTATAGTTTGTGTGGTGTGAGATGCAACCGAGTTAGGGTTCATCCAAGAGACACACACGAGATGCAACCGAGTTAGGGTTCATCTAGATGCAACCGAGTTAGGGTTCATCAAAAGTCAAACTGAGTTAGGGTTTGAATGTTGTAATCAGTTTTTTGAGTTATATTTTCTGATTAATATAAACGAGAGTTAGCCGTTTAATTCGTGTGTTGATTATCGATCTGGGACTTGAAGGATGATTAAATTCTTTTTATCTTTTATTATACATAAATAATAATTATAATAATAATTCTTATTAAAATATTAAAGGTAAATGCTACGCTACATTTGTATCTATAAGTCGCATACGCACACAAACACAGGTTAATGGTCAGTTTGAATATTATGAATGATTATTTTCAATATCTAATTATCTTTAAACAATGGGATTATGACAAACCATAAAACTAAGAGATAAATTAAATGTCCATAAAACATATTATCAATATCTTGTTAGAAATATGATATAAATTAAAAGTTCAAAGATACAATATTGCTATTTCTGTAAACTTTTACAAAACCCGAAAAATATTTAATCATGGCGAACTCAAAATTAATATGTATACTTTCAGTTTTCTGGACTTAATACATATATATAGATGAGATCATGTACAAATCACTTTTAACATGCGAATTATACGAAACAAAACAAAAATACACGCGGTGACAAGAGAGTAATTAAGCCACAACAAAATATATATCGAGTGAGTAGCTTAATTATTATTTCCTCAACTTATATTATTTTGTAGCGTAATTACATTATTCAGAATAATTACAAAAATGACACCACGTGACTTTTTCTTCACTTCGTATATTTCACATTGTAATTGTTATTTGTATCTGATCCTAACACTATATATATAAACACTATATATGTTTTTCGCTTTGAACTTTTAATATATAGTGAAGATATAAACATTTACTTAGCCATCCATATCATGAAGCAGTTGCACCCCTATTAAATTCCTATTAACCAAATTTTGTCCTTGATCACCCTCCAGAAGAGAAGAATATTGTATTGCAGTAGGGTAATACAATGACATCCCATCACCACCAGCGCTAGCACCGCCACGGGCACCATCTGCATCTTGTTGTAATCCTAAGGTCAAAGAAACATTACTATTGCGACTACCGTCACTATTATTACCAAAGTTATGATTGTATGCTGAAAAGTCCAGCTCTACTGCTCCAAAAGAATCAGTTGAGGCCCTTGGAAAACTATGGTGAAAGTCATGGTTAAGGTTTTTTGTGATATGGTGGTCATGGTGATTTATTATGGAAGAAAGACAATCGGAGTCTCTCCGGATAAGCTGATCCACTGTCGGTTTTTGCTCCATTTGCGTGATTAATGTGATGTTCTCGTTAACAGTTGCGTTGAATCTAACCGCGACACCTTGATTGTTTTCATGATTATTGTTATTATTATTATCTTTTGTTTCTTCCATATACATCTCCTCCACCATGGGCTTCCATAGCCTAACTCTTGCATTGATGAACCAATTTGATACCTTTGCTCAAGTAAAACAAATTGTTTATAAGAAAGAATAATTGTGCCTTGTACGTGATGCAACATGCAAGTATCCATCACTAGGACTATAAAGAGTGTCGGCATTGTATCATGTGATTAGAAATAATAAGTGACACTAGCATTTTCTAGAAATAAAAATATACGTGAATCAAGTGTTGACGATAAAAGGATGGTGACATTGACATACCTGGCTTTTTGAGAGACCAGATTGTTTGGCTAGAATGCGTTTATCGACATCACTAGGGTACCTATAATTTCATATAATCTACAGTTAAGTATATAGAACTATACGAGGTTAATAAAAGTTATTGAAATAACATTAAACAAATTCAATTGTAACATAGTAAATTAAAACAATGTTTTTTTTTATAAATTAAGGAATAAAAAAGAAGTTTAATAAAAATAACTTTTGTGGATGAGACTAAAGAAAGGGCACATTTATATGGTCCCTAAAAAAGGTGCAAAAGAATCAAATCCACAAGAAAACATATGAGGAAGGCCCCAAGAGATAAAATAATAAATAAAATGAAATTTGATGGGATATATAATATGACAAAAAATAATTTAGGAATCAACATTGGGATGAAACCAACCGATCGAGGAGATACTGAAAAGACATATTTTTGTAAGAACATGTGTAGGGAGAGAGTTACGGGTAGAGTTATGGCCTATAACTCTTTCCTACACCGCCCCTCTCAAGTTATGGGGTAAAGTTATAGGTTCAAAGTTATGTACATAATGCGCATAGAAGGCAAAAAAAGAATAATAAAATAATAAAGTTATTGCTTTATAGAGGCTTTATGACTACACTTATGACTTTATGAAGGTTTTATGACTACACTCTATTTTTGTATAAAACCATAACTCTGACTGGGCGTCATGTGTCGCATAATGCCTGGGGGTGGGGCTTTATGACTACACATGGTCTAAGCATTATTTTTCAAACAAATTAAACCTAATTTTCAAACTACCAATTAATTTTGTGATGAATTTTTCACAAAACTAGGTTCCATAAGAATCCTACAAAAATTTGTTTTTATCTTTAATGTATTTGGATAACAATTATAAAGCTTTTAAACTAGTGGCGGCGATAAGGGTGCTTACGGGTGCAGGAAGTGCTCAAACAGCCAAGCACGAAGAATGTTCACAGATTGGTCAGGCAATCCGCGTTGAGGCCGCCAAGGGTGGCCATCCATCATGTTCATGTGTTGTAAAGACCTTTCTTGCCTTAAAGATTGATCAAGAACCCTTAGCCTAGGAGTCTCCCCTTTTGTAGCACCAAGGGTAGAAATGTCTTTTTCTCCCATCGCCTTCTTCGTCTCCTTAATCTGACCTACAATCCCATCTCTCAAACACCTAAAATGCCTAGACATTGCCTTTGAAGCCAAGGTTGAATAAACTCTTGCCGCACCATTACCAGCCACTGCTTCAAATGATGAAACCAATGCCTTCATTTGATCACAATAATTATTGTATTTTCTATCCACCTATGTCAAACAATAAAAACCAAAAGTAAATATGTCATGTGATTTTTAATAGCCCCAAATCATATAACTTTTAGTAACAAACATTTAACAAGAAAAGAGGCTTATCAAATTAAATGAAGCAGCAAACTTCATGTGGACATTTATAATAAAAAGATTGTGGTCACTTCATTATGTAAATTATCAATTTAAAGAAATAAAAATAAAATAAAATAATACAAACCTTTACAACAAAATCATGTTAAACAGTACAATATTCAATTTGGATATTGTTTAAAGTTTCAAAATACAAATTAATAATACCTCATTAAGCATTTGAAGGAGCTTTGATTTTCTATTTTGCAACTCCAAGAATTCAAGATAACTTAAAGCTATATTCTTGGAAGAACTAGCATTCATATTATTCAAATTATCATGATCTTGACACTGATTGGTTCTTTGAGCCTTTGTCTTTGAAGAATGATCATTTTGCTTTGTACCAAGATTGCAAAACTCATAAAGGAGATCTTGTGCATGTACCATGTACTTTGAACTTCTTAAGTTGAACTCATGTGCACTTTCATGTTGATCAGTACTTCCTGATTGTCTTAAGAACTCATCTTGATAATCATGTTGCTCATATATATTCATGGGTTTTCCATAATACACTTGGTGATTATGATGATGATGATTTTGTGGTTGTCTTACAAGCTCAAAGGCTTGTAGTCCAATGGATGAAGGATTAGTGGAAGATAGAGAAAGACCTTTACTTGGTCTTTCATTTTGTTCACATGGGATTGATATACATCTTTGGAGAGATGATAATTCATCAAACTGACAGGAATCTCCGGTGTCTTTGCCCGCAATCATGACCGCACGGTTTGGAAGAAGATGAAGGGAAAGATCAGGGTTTTCAGGAAGAGATTATTGATGACTTATCATAAGCATATTGCTTCCTCATCATAACATGATGATAAATATGATGATGATGAAATCAACATAAAAAAGATGCAAAAAAGAAAAAAAAATCTTTATATATGTGGTGTGTTCTTGATCCACTTTCTTCCAAGAAACCCTAACTAATATGTGATAGATAGCTCATGAGTTGGTGGTGGTGTGTTCAAAAGGCAAAGCAAGTGATGATAACTAAATACAACATATATTATGAGATTGAGCTTCGATCACTAGCGGATGTGTAGGCGTTGGTGGTGGTTAATGGTTGTGGAAGCTAGAGTGACAATTTTCTTCAAAGAATAAGTTCGCAAATGCTATATATTTACTTGATGTAACCAAGAAAATATGTTATCAATGCACGCCACCATTTTGTAGCAGCTAATAAAGGGTGTTATATACGGTTATAACATATGAATCATATTAAATGAAATGAAAACTTTGTTACATTAAATAATAATAAACCTAATCGTGTGTCTGTGGATAGGGACCCAGGTCCATCTGTAGGAGTGGCTGGGGATGTATCCCTTTTCGAACGGGTTTTTTCCTTTCCCATTCAAACGGTTAAGAGCATCCCCCAAGTTGTCGTTTGGCGTTTGCTCAGACTTTGGCATGCGCTTTACGCAAGGTAGTGGATTCACCAGGCTCGATTGAGAATTGGGTCAAATTAATATTGTTGCCGCGTTGTACTTTAAAGGTGGTGAAACCTTCCACTAGGCAGGAACGCAGGTCAGGGAATCGAAAGTCTTTGCAATGTAGTAGCATTCAGCAAGCACTTGCGGTGTGGAAAGATGGATCTGGTTTTGCTGACTTGGTTCTTTCTCTCTTTGATAACGTGGGGGGAAGCACTTTTTCTAAATGATGGGTGGGAGGGGAGGAGGGTTCTGAAAACAGCCTCAATATTAAACAATGTCTCAGGAAAGTCAGGGATGGTCATTTCACAGCTGCAGTCAAGGTATTATGCTCAAGTTGGGTTGCCCCTCTCCGAGATTCAACCATGAAAGCCCTCATTGATAAACACCCAGTGGTGCCGCCTCCGTCCTTGCCTTCTAGCTCTGTCGCCCTGCCTACTCTATCTGTGGATGGAGACTGTGTGCTTATATGTATCCGATCATTTCCTAAAGGGACCTCATGCGGGAGAGACGGGATGCGGGCGCAACACTTGTTGGACGCTCTTAGTGGTGAGGGATCGGTGACTTCCATGGGTCTGCTCTCAGCCATCACTAAAGTTGTCAACTTATGGCTAGGGGGTCTGTGCCCCAAGGTGCTCGCTGAGTTTATTGTTTCGGCCCCCCTTACCCCTTTATTAAAGCCGGATAATGGAATTCGGCCCATTGCTGTGGGGGCTATCTGGCGTAGGTTGGTTTCTAAAGTGGCTATGAAGATGGTTGGGAAGGAAATGACTCGGTATTTAGGGGACTTTCAGTTTGGGGTAGGGACCCCTAATGGGGCAGAGGCGGTGCTTCACAGCGCAAAACGGTTTCTTAACTCCTTTCACGCGGACGGTTCTTTAGCTATGCTTACCGTGGACTTCTCCAACGCCTTCAATATGGTCGACCGCACAGCCCTTCTCCGGGAGGTTCATCATCATTGCCCGTCTATCTATCTATGGGTCCAGTTCCTTTATGCCCAGCCGGCTAGGTTGTACGTTGGTGATGACTGTATAGGGGCTACTACTGGGTTTCAGCAGGGAGACCCCCTTGGACCCCTCCTCTTTGCCTTAGCATTACACCCTCTTGTTCTCCGGGTACAAAATGACTGTAACCTCCCATTTCATGCTTGGTACTTGGATGATGGGACTGTTATTGGTGGTGCCAACGATGTCGCTAAAGCCCTAGACATTATCAGTTCGGAAGGGCCATCATTGGGGCTTCAACTTAATATTACCAAAACCGAGGTTTTTTGGCCAGCGTGTAATGGAGTGAAAGTTAAAGATGGGCTTTTCCCTAGTGGGATTGGTAGACCAGAGAGAGGGGTAAAGCTCCTTGGAGGGGCTGTTAGTCGAGATCCCTACTTTATTAAGGAGTTGGCGAGGCGGAGAGCATCTCGTGCGGTTGATCTTATGAAACTCTTGCCTTGCCTTAGGGATCCCCAGATCGAACTCCTCCTGCTTAGGTCTTGCATGGGGGTTGCTAAGTTGCTTTTTGGGTTACGAACATGCCACCCACATATGATGGATGATGCAGTATCCTGTTTTGATAAGGGGCTTCGAGAAGCCATCGAAGACATAGTTGTATGTGGAGGCCCGTTCTTTGGTGATCTTCAGTGGCGACTTGCATCTTTACCGATGCGCTTGGGGGGTTTAGGCCTTCTTTCGGCTCATGATGTTGGGGTTTACGCTTTTGTAGCGTCGAGGGCGCAGTCTTGGAAGCTACAGAATCACATCTTAAGGAATAGCGGAGGTGTCACCTGGACTCAGACTACGTGCAGGCCCTGAATCGCCTAAATGGCGCTCTCCCAGACTTTGATATTGGCGGCTTCTCTAATAAGGACACCGCCCCACCAAAGCCTCAAAAAACTTTGGCGAATGCCCTTTTTGGCAAAATCGCTCAGAGCCTGGGAGAAGTTTTTGGATTGTCCCCCCGACAGAAGGCGGTTATTGAACGCTTGCAAGGTCCTCATGCCTAAGATTTTCTGACCGTTATCCCGATTGATGGCTTGGGCCAAAGCATGTCTGCGGTCGAGTATAGGGTCATTCTTAAGTACCGTTTGATGGTCTCAATGTACCCAGAAGACGAAACATGTCCGATCTGCCGTAAGGCTTGCCTGGATAAATTCGGAGAACATGCGGTTCATTGCAAGGAGATGTCTGGGTTCAAATACCGACATGATTGGGTGCGGGACGTTCTTTGGGACATCTTAAGGCGAGCTGGGATATCAGCTAAAAAGGAAGCCCCCGTAAACTTCCTTACAGACCCCACGGAAGGGAGATCCACTCTACGACCGGCAGATTTGCTCGTCTATGGTTGGGCCGGGGGAAAACACGCTTGTGTTGACCTCACAAGGGTATCTCCTTTAGCTGGTTTGAGGGATAATGGGTTTGTAGCTGGGCAAGCAATGAAAATGGCTGAAATGAAGAATGTGGAGAAACATGCTAAAGCCTGCGAAGAGAACCAACATGTTTTTGTCCCTCTGGCTTTTGATACCTTTGGCGCCTTGGCACCGGAAGCTATCCGTTTTCTAACCAAGGCCCAACGGGTTGTACAAAGCAATGTGCCGACTCCAAAGGGGCAGGGGTATGTCTTTAGCAGGTTAGGGTTTGCAATTCAGAAAGGGGTGGCGGCGCAACTTGTTGCCCACTTACCTGCTATGTTGATGTAATATCTATGTTTCTATATAATGATAAAAGTTAATTAGAAAAAATAAATAAAACAAAACTCAATATAATTTAATTCATATATAATAGTTTAATTTGTAGGTGTATAAGTGTTTATATACATATCCAGTTTAGGTATACGAAGTCATTTTTTTTGTATACACGACATGTGTATTTTAGCCGAGAGTAGATATATGCCTAAAAATATCATGCCTTGCTCATGTATTATGAAACCTATTTATAATTAACGAAATATGATCAAATACATTTTATTTTTAACATGAAAACATGAGAATCAATTTATTGTTATCATTAGGTTTATTTTCATAGGTGTTTGCTGTTATTTTTTGTTTGTATTTGCTAAATTTTGATTATGAGACGTTATAAATATTTGCTTATTTATGTTTTGTTGTTATCATTAAATTTTTTCTTTTGCTGTTATAAGTATTTGTTGGTATATTTTGTTCTTGATTTTGTTTCTTTTGTTGTAATTTTTAGGTTTTTTTCTTCTTTATTAGGAAAATTGGATTTTAATAATCCCAACTTATTGCAGTTGGCCGATAATAATCCCAACTTTAAAAATAGTTGTCAATGATCCTAACTTTCACACTATTTGTTTTCATTAGACCTCCGTTAAAAAAAATTTAACGACGTTAAGTTTTTTTCAAATTTTAGATTGATATTTTAGGGTTTTTGATCAGAATGAGAATATGAATCAACTTATGTAAAACTTAACTCGAAATGGCGCTTTAAACAGTTTATTTTTTGTTAATTAAAAGTTTAAACATCGGAATTGAAGCATCATTTAGTCATTTGGACCCACCATTTGATGGTAAGTTTTACATCATCGACTCGTATCCTCATTCCGAACAAAAGCCCTAAAATATCAGTTTGAAATTTGGAAAAAACTTAACGTCGTTAAGTTTTTTTTAACGGAGGTCCAATGAAAATAAATAGTGTGAAAGTTGGGATCAGTGACAGCTATTTTCAAAGTTGGGATTATTATCGGCCAACTGCATTAAGTTGGGATTATTAAAATCCAATTTTCCTTGTTATAAATCATTGTTTATATAGATTGGTATTGTAGTTGGAATTGTTTCTTACGTTCTCATTTTTTTATAAATTAGTATTATTTCCTACGTTCTCATGTTAAGACTAAAATGTACATAAACTTTCCCCTATAATTAACATATGAATATATAATGGGGCCCCATGTATAATTACCCAACATATGTGTATAATTACGCGATGTTATGATAACATATGATTAATATGTATATTTATGTTTTTTCAAGTCACTTAAAAAATTTAGCAGTACTATTTTAAGAATAAAGATAATAAATTCTTGATTTTATGATATATATTCAAAAATATATAAAAGTTAAAAACTTTCAAAAAATTGATGGAACTAAATTGAACCAAACATCAACATGGCTTTTCTCTTTTTTATCCTACAGAAATTTTGAATTTTTATTTATCACACACACATGAAAATATGAATAAAATAAAAGATAAATGCTCTTATTTACAATTTCACATCTATCTATATATATATATATATATATATATATATATATAACTAGTTATTATTCTCCGTATTGTTTTATATTATTTGTTTCTAATATTTATTTATTTTTTGAATTGTTATTTTTTTATCGTATGAAACTTGATAATATACTTATGGTTTGATGATAAATTGTTTCAAAAATAAATGAGATGTTATAACTCGGTTTAAAAGTTATATGAGTTTGATAATACCAAAGACCCGTTTATTTCTTTTACTATAAAATTGGTTTTTTAATTATAGATAATATATATCTTTTTTTAAATAAATCATATATTAATTTTTAGTATATCCCTACTTTATATGATTTTTATATCAAATATTTGGTGAGATTAGTTTTTAGTTTAATAAGATACTATAACTCGTTTAAGAAATATCTTGGTTTGATGAGACTCATACCCGTGAATTCGGGTCAAATGCATGAGAAGCCTTCATTTAAAAATCAAGCAAATCTGATGACTTTAAGAAAAGGGGACGACCACATCGCGACACGTAGGATTTTTATAATTTTGTTTATATATATTATAGATAGATAAGTAAATAAGAGCGCCATTATGACATTTAAGTGAGCCATCATTTACCCTCACATCATAAACACACCCATCTGTTTTTACTATTATCGACGCTAAACTACATTCCTTTTTCTAACTAAGATCACAACCTTAGCGGAAGCTAAATCGTCATCTTTGTCTTTCGTCCATGAATATACATTCAGCCCACAACCCCTACCATCCTTTTGTATCCAATGAGAGACAATCAGATAATTAATGGTAACACATCAATGTCTAACCAAGTCATCCTCTAATTGTTCACAACGTTTTTATCAGTAAGTTTTTAAAGATGTGTAGCAGCTCTTAATTATTTTAAACTGACTAGAAATCCAACCAAACATATTATCATTGAACGTCATGATTCAATGAATCAAAGTTTCACTAAACCATCCTTTAAACACACCTTATATAGATACGGTATAAATTTTACATCATTTGAACCCAACATGTCATAAGTTTCCATCGTAACTTTTATATTTGATTTGTCGCATGAACATTCTGACCCTTATTATAGTTAATCTCATTCCCTTGATTAACCATGAACAATTGTCGCATAGGGATTCTTTGTCTCTACTAGGTGATCCAGATTTTGTATCTCCAGTTGATATTGATTATTTTTTTTTCTTTTAGTTGTTTCAACGATGTTTTATTAAAAGATGTGTGAAGTGTTGGAAAGGTTAGAGTCGGCTAGGGATAATCACAAGAACTTAGAATACTATGTTATAGACACACGTAAGCATATTGGATTCGAGAAGCAAATTCAATTACCAAACCCTTGTAACTTATGATTTCTGAGTAGTCTACGGTTTGTAACTTAGCAAAAACGAAATCTCAAACGAGTTGGACTAAGAATCGGATACCCTACATATGTCTCCTCTCTTTGACTTCAACTAAACTTGAGCCTAAACAAAAAGGCCTACAAACCCATCATTGAGTACAATGTGTTCTTAAATCAGTTTCAAACTTCTAATAAGTTAAGTTTTTACTAACATTTAACACAAACCAAACAACATCTGGATAATGGGTAAGCGAGAAACAAGCTGCGCCGTTATCCCATTTTGGATCGCAAAGCCTATTCTACTAAATATCAATCATTGGTTCCTCGGGCTCTGCGAGTCACTGGGTAATTAATGTGCATATATCTATGGCGGTTTTCTTTTGAGTTTGAGAATCTAAGTTGCATTTTTAGATGGTCATCGATCAATGGTGGTGGGTGGTCCTATATAACTAGTTAATTCTAACTAAGACAGCTATTTAAGAAGCAATTCACACCTATCTCATACCATATCTTCCCCAAAAATAGGACCATCACTATTCCACCTATGTTATTTTTTCTTCACTTTCATCTTTTTGGCCGTTTGCTTACATGTTTATGGTATTTCGATTATGAATGAATAATGTTTATATTTTTATATGAAATTGGCAAAATAATGAAAATGAAGTGCTAATGGCTAAAGTGATTATTAAGTTTGTAAAAATAACAGGCTTTGACTAGATGTCACACTATATCATTTGGTGCTTTAAATTTTGACATGATTTAAACCGAGTTCAGTTGTAATCATTCACCTCCTTCCTCGTAATTCCAACCAAAATTCAATATGTTGCTCTTGGAGTACCATAGCAAACTTGCCACTGACACCTTTATATAGTCGTTTGATATGCACATGTTTAGTAACAAATAATACATGATTTGTTGCAATAGACAATAAGAGATGAGAAAATTGATCCAACTATATATGTTCTAAAGTTTTTTTTATCATGATCGTATGGTTGGTTGATTTAAGCGTCAATCGATGAAGAGTAACCTAACCACTAGCACTGATCATAACCTCTCACCCATTGTATCGGTTATGTACTAACACTATGAGCAAGTGGGGTGGTCACTCAAGGTACCCTCCCACCAATCCCATAATGTCATGTCATTTAACTCATATACTACCTTAAAACAATTAATCAACAGGCAACACTCCACTCAACTACCTCAACTCTCTCTCTCTCTCTCCACACACACACACACACACACACACACATGCTATCTTTCTACTCCTAACTTCATCGGGTACTGGTTCACTATTTTTGGTACCCTAAAAGCCATTTAAAGTGATAGCGGCGGTGTTACTTATCGGGTAAAGGACATGTTTGGAATGGGTATTAATAATCCCAACCTCATACCCGATTTGTAAAGTTGTGTCTTAGGACGAGCTCAATACTCGTCACGGATTTCTCAGATAATTATCTGTTAGTTATGGTTTATACAAGTTAGCTTGTTAAAATTACTCATTGACATTTTCAAATACATTTCTTACTATTATACTTTTATATAACTTTTATTGCAAAATAATAAAAGAAATAAACTAAAATTTAATTAGAAAGTTAGTAGTTTATTCTATTAGCCAATTAACAATAAAAACATAACTACAAAACTATTTTTGTGTATAGTTCGAGTAAACAGTATACATGTTTCAGATAATCGGGTCGGGTATCACCTAATAGTATTTTCATTGCATACCCGTGTTTTTTTTTTTCAAATAAATATCATAAATGCATGTCCCGCTACCTATATATCATCGCTGGTTGCTAATAACATAAAGAGAAAATAGACTGTAATGAATATAAACATGTATGTTTTATTTATATACTAAGATAGATACTCAACAAAGAAAAAAACTAGGTTGGGTCATCTAATGCTAAGACACGATGGTGGAAGAGGAAAATGTAACATCTTACACTGGTTGGGGAAGAGAACGAAGACTTCATTATAAGTATATAGATGCATTTTTCATTAGTGATAGTGGGATAAGAGGATAACTCTACAGTTAAGTATACTCAAATAAGAGTAATATCAGGATGGTGACATCCTGGGAATTCTTCACATGTGCATCCAAAAGCAAATCCAAGAGGCAATATGGTGGTTCGTCCCGATTAAAGCGAACAATATTATTATGAAGCAATAGGTGGGTTATTACAGTAAAAAAAATTAAAGAAAAGAAACCCTTCTTCATTAGCCCAAAATACACTTGTCCCACCTTCTTCCAACTTCAGGCGTATTGTACACAACGCTCGGAAACAATATATAAAGCTTTCAAAACGTCCCAAAAATGCCCTGGGGGACGATGTACCCGACCGTTTTGGGGCATTTTCCCCTCCAAAACGCTCTATTACGGAGGGGCTAATAAAAGTATAAACTAAATGGGTAAAATATAGCAAAATTTGGGGGAAGAAGACAAAACACAAATTGGCTACAATGTTACGCGAGTGACAAGTGAGTTTGTCCGTCGTACAAAATTTATATTTTTTGTTGATTTAAAGCAAGTGGTCCACTTTATGACCCCAAGCTTTATCCGATGTCTGTAATTGATCAATGCGTTTAATTGTTTTAACGAATTATTTAGAATCTTATGTATTACACAGAGTAAGGCTAAACATTATCCGAGCGTCTACCTGCTACCACAGGCGCCCTTATCGCATTTCCGACGCGGTATTTTTAACGGCCCTCAGCCTGCAAAAGTGATGCAACATCTACGGTGAAGCAGATTTTACACGATGAGTGATGCCCACAACATTTTCAACATAAATAAATCTAATTTATATACATAGTAGTAAAAAAAATATATGATTTTAAAAACGCGCATATTGCATGGCTGAATAAACCCATTTATCAAACTAGTTGAATAAAATTTAAATATAATCAGTTAACACATACATTCGTAAATACATGTATTTACATAAACTAATAAATAAATAAAATAGAAAAAAAGAAAAAAAATTGAGATGATAATTACAGATTATGTTAACTAAATTTTTATACATTTTCTTAACCCTGTTTTAATTTTTTATATAATTGATAAAAGTTAATTCAATTAGAGTGTATTCTTAAATATTCATTTAGCACAGTTAAGTTAACTTAACATATAATTATAAATATATAAATACATATAAAAAATTAAGAACAAAAACTTGGATTTTTTTATACCAGTTATCTTCTTCTTTTTTTATTACACATTGTATTTTTACCACTCAAACCATCCATCCACGTTGAATATTTTATGATTTTAGAAATCACTCATAAAAAAAAACTATTATTATTACTCTACTGTTTTTTTAATATTTTAATGGATAATTTAAAATTTAGTGATATCTGTAGACTTACTAAAAACGATTAAGTAAAAAAGAATAAGTTTGTTTAGTTGTTTGAGGACTTTAAAAAAATTTTTTGGGGGACTTCAGTAACTATCCGTATATAATTAAGAAGTATTCACTATTGAATGTATTTTAAATATATAATTACTAGTTTGTATTTGACTGAGTTGTTTTATATTTTTTGTTTCTAATATTATAAATATATTTTTTTTTGGGTTTTAATTTTATATATTGTAAGAAGGTTAATAATATATTTGATCCATTTATGTTAGGTTGTGTTTATTTTTAAATGAAACTTAATTTTATATTTGTTTATTTACGTTCATTTGTTATAATTTGGATATTATTTGTGACACATTTAAATTAAGTTGAACTTAAAAGTAAAAGAATCACTAATGTACCTAATTAAATCCATATTAAGAAATTATATTAGGATTTGATAATGAAAGTGTTTCACATAAATGAGATTTTATAACTTGTTTAAAAGTTATCTGAGTTTGGTAAGTCTCATGACCCGCTTATTTTTTTAATATAAAATTGTGTCTTAATTATAAACAATATAGTTTTAAAAAATCAGATATTAATTTTTAGTATATCCAAACCCTATTTTATATAATTTGCATATCAAATCTTTGGTGAGATTAACTTTTAATTTAATGACATATTATAACCCGTTTAAGGGCTATATGAGTTTGGTGAGACTCATACCCGTGAATTTGGGTCAAACGCTTGAGAGACCTCCATTTACAAGTGAAACAATCTGGTGACTTAAGAGGGGTGAGGACCGACCAGATAGCTTTTAGAAGTTTCGTTTATATATATACTAGTTTTTATCCCCCATATTACAGGGGCTGTTTTAAATTATTCGTTTTTAATATTTATACATTTTTTTGGAGTTTAGTTTTATTTATTGTAAGGAAATTTATAATATACTTAGAGTTTATTGATAAAAGGGTTTCACAAATAACTAAGATGTTATAACTCGGTTTAAAAGTTATATGGGTTTGGTGAGACCCAAGACCCGCTTATTATTTTTACTATAAAATTGTTTCTTAATTATTAATTATATCTTTTTTTTAATATAATAATTTTTGTATATCCTATTTTATAGGATTTTCACATCAATAATTTGATGAGAATAATTTTTAATTTAATGAGATGTTATAACCCGTTTAAAGAATACTTGGGTTTGGTAAGACCCATACCCGTGAATTCGGGTCAAATGCATGAGAAGCCTCCATTTAAAAATCAAGCAAATCTGGTGACTCCAAAAAAAGGGGAGCAACCAAATTGCGACACGTAGGATTTTGTGTTTTCGTTTATATATATTATAGACATTTAAGATAATTTTTTGTGGTTTGTCTAATTACGCAACTTTAGTATCGTTTTTGAACTTATTGCAAATGGCTTCTTCATTTTCAAAAACTTGTCAGTTTAGTACTTTTTTTAGCCCGGTCTATTTTGTCCATTAAGTCATGGGCAAATTGGTAATTTCATTTATTTTCTCTTTTAAGCTAAGTGTTATTTTCATACATGTGGTTTGTTCAATTACGCGACTTTAGTATCTTTTTTTGAATTTATTGCAACTGGAAATGTGGATTAGTTTCGGATACATAACCAAACTAAAAAAAGATTACATATATTACATATTACAATCTAACCCTAAATGAACATATCAACCCCCCCACCCGCCCCACCCTCGGTCGTGCGGCTCATCTTCGAGTTTAATGAATTACGATATGGTGCTTTGCCTATGTGGTTCGTCAAATATCGTTCAAACATCTTGGACATCATTTAACCCTAGTCGACGTTTTTATTGTTATGTTAGAAATGTATGTTAACATACTAATTTTATTAACTTTTAACTTATTTAATCGATGTTGCTCCCCCAATTTCTGACCTAATTGATGTGTAAGGCCCCGTTACTGGTAACCCTACTTTGGTGTGGATTTACTCATAAACACAGTTCTAAATATCAGAGTTAATTAAAACTTTCGCGGAATAATATAAAACATTAACCATAATATATTACATAATCTTCAAATCTTGTCTTATAAAAACATTCATAGTCATTTAAAACAAAACAAAGTCTTTAAAACATCACAACATTTCTTCGAGATGCCAGTCTCTTCGATTCCATGCCATGTGTCTTCAATCATGCGAGCTGCCTCAACCTATTTTCCTGCGTGCATACTAAAAGTCAGCTACGCTGAGCGAGTTCTAGTTAATCACATCACTTACTTTACATACACATATACGTGCCCGAGGGTACGCATTACATACTTAACATGTCCATCAATCATCATACGCAATCATAACTAACCTTACGATATAAAGAGCATTCGCCCTACATACCTCGGATATTATTAGGGTCCGGTACCCTCCATCCTCGGATATTATTAAGGTCCGGTACCCTTCATCCTCGGATATTATTAGGGTCCGGTACCCTCCATCATCGGATATTATTAGGGTCTGGTACCCTCCATCCTCGGATATTATTAGGGTCTGGTACCCTTTCTTCCATACCTCCTTAACATACTTTCTATATACATAATCGTAAGTTTGGCACATACATACATCATTCATTCTTCATATTACAACATACATATAACATCAACCATTTCCTGGCAGTACATGCAATTGTTCATGTACCGGCAAGAAACCATTCATACATTTCATATAATACATATATGGCATACACTTATCACTTAGGATAAGTGTATTAACTAATCACATTGAGTATGCACACAGCCCCGAAAACATAACAACGAATGGGGCTAGAAACTTACCTGAATGCGGTTACGTTCATCGTTTATAGTTATTCATTTCTTGAGCTGTGCACGACTAACTGTATAACAATTACCCGTATCAATTTAACTATCACTATCTATAACGTCTTTCTAGTCTACTTATAACCCACAACGAACGGGGGTCCGGGGGCAGCGCCCCTGGCAACGGGGTCTAGGGGCGGCAACCCCTAGCAGGGTCCAAGGGGCAGAGCCCCTGGCTGGGGTCGAGCTGTAAGGTCAGCTTGGAAAAATTTTATTTATATTAACTGTCGTAACACATTTTCCATTAAAATTTTGAATTATTAAATTTTGCTAACTTAAAAAGTTCGAGGGCTTCTTTGCAATTAAATCATTCTTTTCTAAGTTCAGGGACCATTCTATCATTATGTTAAACTTCTAATTCGTTACATTATTCTTAACGAATCGGGCTGTCATACGAACTGGTTCTTGTAACGAATTGACCCCTTAACGAACTGGTTGTTTAAACGAATCAGTTCCTGTAGCGAATTGGATAATCTAATTCGTTATCTCCTTTAACGAACTGGCTAATACGAATCAAGGGTAATTCGTTGCCCTTTTCCCTTAACGAATCGGATACGAATCAAGTCTAGTTCGTTAGGCTTCCTTATGCGAATCAACTAAAGAATCACCCTCCGATTCGCTAAGTTCCCATAGCGAACTAGGGTTAGGTCAGGGAATGTCAGAACATTCCCTAACATTCCTGTTACCTCGTATTAACTTTTTCGGCGCCGCCGCCGGAAAGCCGCCGGAAAACTGCGGATTCGCCGGAAAAACGTGTTTTAACTAGTTTTTCACCGTTTTTCGTCCCTTTCGATCCAGATCTGAGCTAGGGTGATCCCTAAGCTCATCTTAGGTTCGGTTTATACCCGATTCCATCCGGAACTCGTGACTTAAACGGTTTAACGGTGTCGGCTCGTAGTTTCGCGATTATATTTAACGGGTTTAAGTTAATAAACATCATACTAGTATTACCTCGGGTCGGTGCTTGGTTTCCTTCTTGGTTTCGGTTAGAGAGAAAAGAGAGAACTAGAGAGAAGCTTAAGTGTGTGTTTTGGGTGGTGTATGGAATATGTGTGAAATGAAATTAAATGATGATTAAGGGTTTATATATTTAGGGATCATGGGCTCAAGCCCATGGACTCTCCTTCTTTCTTTCATAACCCAATTCCATAACCCATACTCATTTACCCAACACTAGCCCAACTCATATTCTATTTATCTAAACCGATAACGACCCACTATAAAATAGACGAAATTTATTTTATTATTATAACCGAAAGTGGGATGTTACATGATGCTATACTAAAAGGTATAAAGCTGTGATTTTTATTTGGCTTGGTCCTAAGATGTGTCAAAGAGCTAGCGTTATCATACCTTAATTTTTAAGGTATGATACAAACAACAACTATTTCTCATTTATTGTTATGTTTTTGTTTATTTATATCATTGTGTCTTTGTTCATCAACATTGTGTTATAATTTGCTCAATATTATGTTTTATTTTGTTGTCTATTGTGTCTTTATAACATTCTTAGATTTAGAAGTCTCTATAGAATAATTGAACTCGTATATTAAATGGCTTTGTGCGATTCAGATAAAGTTCACGAAAACATATACAACTTTACATTACTTTTTTTTTGAACGGCCAACTAAGTAACGCCGGGTACTCCGTACGGGGCCCCAATTGGCTAAAGATAGCCCGAGCCGGCCACTAGTCCGGACGGACGGAGCCCCTAGCGGTCCACCTGTTGAGGGATTCACCGGATAAAACCCGACCCCACGCCTGCCAACGGCACGACAGGAGGAGCCGGTAAAACCGGGTGAGATCAGGACTCGAACCCTGGCAAGCTATGGTCATCCCTCATATCTCTCATATTAGTTGGTGATAGTAAGATTTGATCCCTCTACCTCTCACTTATAAAGTGAATGCTCTACCATTGAGCCACAACCAACTTATACAACTTTACATTACTAGTTGTATGTATCATACCTTAAAAATTAACATTTTAGTTAAACTATTTTAAAGCTATCTTGTGATGCACAAGGTGTAAAATATTTGACCTTTAATGCATTTTGGGTGATGTGTATTATAATAAGAATTCGTTAATCATACCTTCATAAGTCAAGTTCAAATGTTAATTACTTAAAAATGTAAATTTTATTTATTATTATTATTATTTATTTATTTATTTCTTTTTTGTAAAAAAAAAGTTAGTCATGAGCAATAAAGGAGGGGGGCCATTAATCATATCCTCTACGGACCATCACAGATTGGTAGTGCCTTCTTTATCACTTTATAAATTACAACACATGGTATTGGTGCATTCAATCCCTCTTTTTTCTATTCAATTTTAATCTTTACAACTTTTCTTTACATATAAATAATAAATATAATCAATGTTAGTTGCAAGAACAGTCTTTTGAGACGCCATACACGGTCCTCGTGGGTCGTCGAAGATATCACATGGGTCTCATAGACCACTACATAGAAAGTAAATTTATATTGTTGCAAACACCTTATACTTAACAATTTAAACAATGATAGCCACAACTAAGTTTTTCTCATAATTTTTTTTTGAAAAAGTATATGCTAACAAAACATAACAACATAAAATATAATGTAATGACGTATGTTTTGTTTAGATCATACCGGTGTACAACCTACCAATAAAGTTTTTTTAATATTTTTCGATAGGTGAATTAACTTTTTTGTATCGATCTTCGCCTTTAATTATATGTTAGATTTTTTAAATGTTGAGTAAAATAGTATAACTAATTGATAATTTGATATCAACGGTCATAAGATATCCTTATGTGAAAATTGAGATCTAGGGTTTTAGTTTCATGCTCAAGAAACATTAATACATATGGCAACATGCTTAATGTTGAATACTACAAAATTATTATAAACATTTTCATCTTTTAAAAATGCTTAATTACGTATCTGGAAAGTGAATATGAGGTTGATAGGCGTGTAAGGAAGTTAAATTGAATATGGCGTAGTTTTGTAAAAAAA
This sequence comes from Bidens hawaiensis, assembly GCF_021521415.1. Classification (NCBI taxonomy): domain Eukaryota; kingdom Viridiplantae; phylum Streptophyta; class Magnoliopsida; order Asterales; family Asteraceae; genus Bidens; species Bidens hawaiensis. The sequence continues at coordinate 66,926 of NW_027505642.1, forward strand.
AAATCCACCAAAACTTTAATTTCTTACGGATCTTGCTAGAAAGTTAATATAATCTTTTTAAGATTTGTTAGAACCTGATATCAAAAATTGTTTAAATTTCTTTAAAATCCAATCTGCTTTAAATTGATCTCCAACGGTTATTGATTGATTTCTATCAATTCAATCGCTGTCTTCAAAATCCAAACCGAGTAACATCAATCTCCAACTAAAATCTTCGATCAATCCACTCGTCAAAACCATTATGTAGTACCTCAATTCAAACAACTTAGTTTTGATGTTCCCATCTAATTGATCGACTATGGGGGTATTGTTTTGATTTCCCCATTTGAAGACCAGTAGTATAGCTTTTGATTAAATGATAGGTTTTGAAATCTAAAGCAAATAGTAAGTTTGTTTTTACTTATGTTCAGAATGATTTATTTGTTGAACTTTTTCAATTTAATTTTATGTTTATTTAATTAAACTAAGAAGATTATCTTAGTGAAGAATTGATAAATTTTGTAGATTGAATGGGAAAAACAAGAACATTTGTTTAAGAAGTTGATAGAGACCGATTGGCAAAAGAAGAAGAAGACATGCTGTAAAATGATATTGGAGATCAGGTTCCAATTTTGAACAAATTGATTCTAAGGAATTAAAGTTTTGAGGATTTCTAACAAAACTATTTAGTTTTGTATGGTTTCGCATCTAACCATCTAATAACCCTATGTATTATCTCTAATAAAAGTAAAATAATTAAAAACTGAACTCAAACCTTCAAATTCAAAGAACTAATCGAATTTCAAGTTTCTTGAGTCCACACTACCTAGATGGTAGAACCAAACTCACCGACACTAAGGGTAGTGTTCTTTATACAAATGGCAATCTTTATTGAGTAATAACTAATTAGTATTCTTTGTAGCCAAACAAACCCCATTAGTGGCCCCTGGCTCTAATTGTAGGATACACAATTTACAATAATGAAACATTTATTTCAAATCAACCAATCTTGTTAGAGGCCAATGATTTATGAAACACTTTATGTGATTTATGGTGATTGGTGCGTAGTGTATGTCAAAGCCCTATCGGTTGATTGTTGTCTTTCATAAGACTCAAAATTCAACGAGTCCAGTTGGTGTCTATATTCAATATTTCAATTTACTTATTTTTACAATTTTTCTAAGTTATTATTTTAATAAGTCTTCATTGGTGATTTGAATATCAAGACAATTTGGGTAGTTGAGATTCATCGATTAGGGGTGTTTAAGAAATCCGAAATTCAAACCGAAACCGAAACCCAAATAAAATTATCCGAATTCTTATTTGGATATTCGTATCGGATCAATCCGAATATCCGAATAACTAATTCGTATTCGATTCGGATATGAAATTTTAAAAAATTCGGATTGTTCGGATTATTCGGAGATCCATTTAATCCGAATAAAAAACATGTTTTTAGTGGTATTTTCTGGTTTGGTATATTTATTATACTATTATCTAAAGTTTAAACTTTAAATTTGTGTTAAGAGTAATTCGTATTTTCCAGTTTGTATGTTTATTGTGATTCAAAACTATTAAATTAAATGGTAGGAACAAAAATATAGGAAAAAAAATTAGGTTTATTTCGGATAATTTCGGATTATTGATAAGAATATTCCTAATTCAGATCGGATCGGATTTCGGATAGGGTCCAAAAATTTTCAAATCCGAATAATCCGTTATCCGATCCGATGAACACTCCTATCAAAAGAAATTATAATATATACACTAATATAAGTTAGGAGGGTAAAGTACAAACTAGATCATGACTATTTTATTTTCTGACTAAATTGGTGAAACACACTGAACAACAAGGGTCCGGTCATCGAAGCCCCAATAGCGGGGCTCAAAGGATAGCGTCCCCTGGTGAGGTCCAATGAACAAAGCCTCATGGTAGGGTTAAGCTAGTCTCGAGCATCAATATTGGTTTTCAATATCAAACTTGGTCTTTAGCATCAAAGTTGGTCTTTTTAGTGTCAAACCTGTTGGTCAATACCAACTTTATTCTTTAGTACGAAAACTATTAGTTGGCACCAATTGAAGCACAAATACTAACAACTTATGGAACTGTTGATTGACGGTTATCACTCCTAATTGTCATGTCTTTTCATGAGATGTTGCAATAGCCCATTGCACTAGATAACATCCTATATACAGGATTATTTAGCTTTATTTTAGGTATCGAATTCATAAAAATTCTGGTGTGAATTTCTCTTAAATTTTCGTACTCATTTTATAAACCTTTGTCTTATCCAATTAATGTTTTAGAGTACCGCAAAAGTAACTTTAATCAAAAAATGATCACACAATTCAAAGGTTATCCATGAAAACTCCAAACCAAAAACACATTAGTTTTTGGATAGATACCACAATTTCTTTCCAAGTTTTAATGCAATTTATATGCTTTTAGTTTTGTTACAAAATGTTTATCAAAAGTATATGCTTGTTTGGTGGAATGAATCTAAAAGTGATAAAATTATGTTGGTAAAATTGCTATTTGTGGAATCGAAAGTACTTTTGAAGATAATGATATAATTTTTTGAATGTGTTTTCAGTTACTATAGGTTGTTTACTTGTTTGTAATAGAAGATGCTAATTTTATTTTTTATTTTTTTTTGGAACGGCGAACTTCTTGTGTTTTAGGCTACCACACTCTTTAAATTGGAGTGTCATGTCGCTCTATTTCGGCCAGACTATGTTATCTTAACCGGGCTCACACTGCTTCAGAGTTTGGCTTGACCGTACCCCGAGACACCATATTGTCGGCAGCCACTTGATAGTCGTTGTGCCATCACCAGATCAGAACTCTCAGGCATAACACACGATATGACAAAACCAGGATGAGCTCGAGATTTGAATTAACAACCTAGCAATTAGGTCATATCCTTCATTGTCATAATCTACCAAAAATGACATAAGTAAATCAAACTTAGAGTCTCACCTGAATTACTTAAGCCTCTTACCATCGGCCACAAATGGGATTAGTAGAAGATGCTAACTACTTATATTCTGAGGACAAAATTTGAGAAGTCTATCGACTTTTATTAGGTTCTCTCATTTTTTAAAAACTTTTATAACTTCTTTATGCATTATATAAATTTTAAGAGTTACATTATAAAATCGAACTTTATCTTTAATTTGAGTATATAATAATAACAATAATAATAATAATAATAATAATAATAATAATAATAATAATAATAATAAAAGCGTGTTGCATTGTGTTGCGTATAACAATGTGTCGGTTTTTTTTCTAATAACACATTAGGATGGTTGTCCAATTTTCACGTTTTCAAAAAACAATAAAAAAAATATGTACATTTTTACCACATTGTCTTTAGTATACTTTACGTCTTACATGACTATACTTTTTGATGAAATGACTAGTTTTTATTCGTATTACTTTTAAGATTTCGATGTATTATAGGATAGTTCCCGAAAGACACTCACTTGGGTCCGGTAATTGGACTTTCATGTGTTGATCATTTGTTAAGAGAAGCCATCACTTATAACAAAATGCTATCATCATTTGGTAATGGGTTCAATCACTTTTAATTGTTTGATTATTATTCTATAAAAAGATTATTGGGATATTTAGATTTTTGTTAGTTGTCACCATGTGATTGGTGCCTTTTTTTATTTTATAACTATTTTCAAATAAGCCTTTTTTTTCCGAAATTTAATGACCGATATTATAGACCGATATTATAGACGAACATAAGAAATAATTGTGAAACTAATAATTCGATAGTGTTCAAATAGGATACAAGACCTAAAATATTGAACCACACACGTAAACGAACATATCATCATGTAATATTATTTTGGTAAAATACCGGATATTAATCTAGATCCTTTTAATTGGATTCTTTTCATAGGTAGCTCACATGATAATATTATATTCGCCACTCGATAGAATATACCTGACCTAGCATGCATAACTTCATTACGTATGAAAACCATGTATGTGTTCGCACATCAAATATCACCACAGTTAACATTGTTGGTTCCTAAACAATCTCTGATGTATATCTATATTATATATAAAGGAAGAGTGATTGGCAACGGGTAATTTCACAATTACATGACAAGGACAAAATCGTCATTACATAATAGGGTAAGAAAAGTAATTTGCCAACATATACATCAACTCTCAAAACTTTTGGTACAACATCATGAAGCTTCATTTTTTGTGACATTACTTTTCAATCATTTAGAAAACAAAAGGTTATGGTTTAAATATGTTATTGTTATTATTATTATTATTATGGTGACTATTCATATTCTTAACTCTCATGTGTCATTATGTGTCTACTAACTTTGTTAGCATATATATAGTGGCTTCTTGTGTATACATTCATACATACCAATGAAGAACAAACTCTCTTTTCTCTACTTATTATGCTCTCTATACACTATTCAAAACGACAACCACAACTAACGTAAAGCAAGGTCTGGCTTTGGATTTAGAATGGTGGACTAATCATTGTTGGTTCTCATTTGGGGGAATGATGTGTAGAAATTAGAATGTTTTGATGTTTTTGTACGAAAAAATAATGTTAATGCTACTTGAAAAGAGCAACACATATCTGCTTTTGGATAAGGAAGTTGTACCGGAGTCAAACTTTTTAACAAGTTTCTCTCATCTTTTTGTTATAAATCGGTTTTGTGTGTTGTTTATATTTGCTATGCATTGTAATGAAATTTTGTGCTTCTAAGTGCATGTTTGGTTGACAGTTAATGAAGAATAGAATATGGAATGGTAGGTTGAAAAATTTAATATCATTCTATAGTAAGCCCAAAGCTAAATGTTGGATGATTCCAACTTTTCACAGCTGCATCAACATCTCATGTGCATGATGAATAAATCAGCATAATAAGAAAAAAAAATAATCTTATTTTAGAAAACTTTGTATAATATTTTTAAGTCAACTTCTTAGGTCAAGTGTCATACCTTAACCAAATATGTTGGATTTGCATCTGTGCCTGCTTGAATTGCAGAAAGCATAACGAAGATTAATGTTGTATCCATCACGAAAATACTGAAGAACAGAGATAATAGTTGCGGTTTCATCAGAAAAACTAACAAAGTAAATAAAGAAAAAGATTAGTCAAATATAGAACAAAATATACACGATCACAATGTGGGCTATATAATGTTGATCAATAACCAAACGAATTGTTTGCATCTTTAGGTGGATTTGAAGGAATATAAACAATTATTTTGTCTGTCTCTCAAACCACCTAAGGCAAAAAAAAAACTCCATTAAACACACATAATAGAAAACCAATTTTTACTTGTATGCATAATCAAACTTTCACAATATCGATTGAGGTAGAAAATGAACTAACCTGGACGAAACCCTAATTTGTTTGGGACTTCATGTCGGAGAAGATGTAATGACGACGAAGAAGGTAATTGTTGAGAGATGGTCGGGTGAATAGAGAATACAATAAGTTAAAATATTAACCTTTTAGTATTCCCAAGTGTTAAACTGTTGAAGAGAACGTGGATGGAAAGATGTAATTTTCAGTTTTTAATTTATTTTAACCTTTTAGTATTCCTGATTGTTAAATTCCATTTTTAATTCCTAATAATATTTATTAACATAACTTTAAGATGACTTCCTAATTATTAAATACATTGCATATATATATATAAATTATGCATGATTTAAAATTACCGATATCTCACCGAATTACCACCGCAATAACCGATATCTCAAATATCGACCGTTGACTGATATCCGATATTTTTCCGCATTAACTGCTTAACGTTTACTTTGTTTCAAGAGGAACTGCATGCATTACATCTGTCCTTCTCGCAAACCTTATGCTGACGGTTTTACTTCAAAAGTGCAAAGTAAAAAAAGGAATTAATTTGCATGATAAGTAGCACGTTACCACACAACGAAATTAAAAGACAATAATGTTAAATTTTCTTTTTCATGTATTTTTATTGATATAGCAAGGGACTGGGCAGTACTTCGCAGTCTGATACAAATCGTAACATGAATTGGGCATAAGGAGTAATAACAGCCACAATATATGTTAAGATTTTATATAGTTTTACTAATTGTAATTATTAATATAAAATTCATATTTCTATAATAAATAAAGAGTCTAAATCTAAGTTAATAAACAAAAGGTTATGGTTTAAATATGTAATTATTATTATAGTGACTATCCACGTTCTTAACTCCCATGATTTGTTATTCAAGTTTCTTAATGTTATAATGTTTTGTTAAATGTAATTGGTTTGTTTAAGGGTCACAGATCGGCATCTTATCGGGTCACAAGGTTAGATTTTATATAGTTTTAGTAATTATGATTATTAATATAAAATTCAGATTTCTATAATAATTAAAGAGTCTAAATAAGTTAAAAAACAAAAGGTTATGATTTAAATATGTTATTATTATTATGGTGACTATTCACGTTCTTAACTCCCAGGTTTTGTTTTCCAAGTTTCTTAATGTTATAATGTTGGGTTAAATGTAATCGGTTTGTTTACGGGTCACGGATTGACATCTTATCGGGTCACAAGGTCAGATAGTCAACTTCATTCCGAGTCATCGGTTGGTATATGTGATGTCATCAAATATTTAACAGGACATGTGTGTGGAAGAAGTCTAAGTTGACCAACATATGAGGTAGGGATTAGAGATGACCGAAACCTATTTCAATTGACGATCCGTTAAGAGAGGTTATTATTCATTGGTATGTATGTATGTATGTATGAATGTATGTATGTATGTATGTCTAATACAAGCACAAGACGCCACTATATATATAGGGTAACAAAGTTAATAGAAACACTTTTCTAATTAGTTGTGAGTTTTAATAGTTACTAGGTTTTGTTTAAACTATGATGTTTTTTTAACATAATGGTTCTATTTGTTAGCTTAGTCCAAGTTTAAAAAGATTTAAACGTTATTTAGGTTTCTGAAGGATTTGTTGGTTAAAAAAATTCATAATCAAATTGGATGTATTCGTAATTTTATTATGTGATGAACCTTACCAAAACGAACCATCAAAACCGACCCAACTTTTTTATATTCGATTCCATGAAATTTGAGCATATAAAAACGGTGCATCCTCATGAACAAATTTATGGATCTGTTACTGGGCATAAGGACAAAAATCGATTAAAAAATAAAATATAAATACGTTAGCTAAAGAATAGAGCCTGAAATCTGCTTAATGAATAAGTACGAAATTTTCAATTTACTCTAAAAATGTAGGAAAGCATGAATTTAGATACGAAACTATCAAATTTTATTGAAAAACTAATATTTGAAAATAAACGAAATCAGTGTAAGACAAATATAAAATTCTAAAGTAAGATTTGGTCAAAGTAAATGGTTAATTATTTATCATATATATTAAACACGAGCACTACTGAAAATTCTAAGATTGTTAAAAGGTTATATTAAAACATCTTCTTTGTAATAAACAAATAAAATAAAAACACAATGATTTGAACATAAGAGAATAGTTTTTCTTTTCAAAGTTTGTATATTACTCCTTCCAAATCCTGAGTAGATTTTGTTTACCTTGGATTTAACAAAGTATATGTTACTTCCATCATTTTTTACTTTTAAAAGGGAAAAATTTTAATTTCATTTTAATTTTAGACAAAACAACGTTGTTTGTTTAAAATACAAATCTTGTAGCAAATTATGAGCATTTGAGTACGATTTTATTTAAATATATATAAGTTTTTAGTAACATATTAGGACAAGACCTTTTTTCCTTTAATTGGTGATAGCACATTTATCCACCGATGACTCGAAATGAGGTTGACCCATATGAACTATGTGACCAGATAAGATGCCGATCCGTGACCCGTAAACAAACCGATTACATTTACCCCAACATTATAACATTAAAAAAATTTGAAAAACAAGTTATTTGACACTTTTTGTCCAAAAAATAAAAACTAACCAAATAATGCTTCAACTAATGTTTTGTAATTTTATTTGTTAAAAAGTCAATAAACCTGGACTTTGTCACTACCAAGAGAAACACCATTTTTTTGTTACACTTACAGTAAATTTGTTTTTCCCTTAAACGGTGATTGTAGGTCAATCATTTGTACAAAGATGTAATGCAACTGTTCAATTTGGTTCAAAAGATGAACTGTTTTTTCCGGCCACTATAAACGGCTTGCATAAATTCTTCCAGAAAATTGCAGGAAATATTTTCGGTACCAATAATGTTAAGTAAATGTCACCATTAATGGCAGCAGATGATTTCAATTTTTAGTTGTTATTTTATTTTAAGTAATTTAAAAGAATTATATTACAAATATGTAGCACGAATACTTTGGCATAAATGTATAATAATCAATTATTTATCAATTAACAAAATGATCTAGGCCAACTTTCTTTTTTGTGGCCCAAAATTTTTGAATCGAAAAACCAATCTCGAATGGTTTTCAAAAATTCAAAAACGAAGTATCGATATTTTGTTCGATTTTAGCAAAAAAATGAATAAAAGTAAATCATGCACACTCTTAATTCTTGGTATTTAGTTTGTATTGTCTTAACTAACCAATTCATAATATACATCTGTTATAGGTATTTGAAACATTTGAGCTTTGAAGTTAAATATGTGCGAACAATGTTGCGCAACATGTAGATGACAAGGTAACATGCTCAAAGTTTATAATATCAATCATCGAAACAAAAAGAACAATGTTGCACAAAATGCTATGAATATGCAATATGTTTTAGGTAGACTTGCTTCACTTTTAACTTCTAATAATATGATTGTAAGCTATTCACATGCAGATTATTAAACACGCTAACGAGCAACCACAAGATTCACCTTTAAACAAGCTAATGAACAACCACGAGTTTCTGATCATATGGATCAAACAAAGGATATGATACAAAAAGTGCCATGTTTTTAGTATTTAAAAAATGGATAATAGGATAATACATAATTCATACTTATTTTCTATTTGCTCTTAATGGAGGGTTTACGATTTTTAACTCTCAACTTCGTATGTATTTAAATTCATGCCTTAAAGTCATATTAAATTAAATAACTCATCATACTCAAATTCCAAACTCATGTTTTAGGGCTTTCGATCAGAATGATAATACAGGTTTATTGTTGTAAAACTTAGTTTGAAAGGGTCCTCCAAAATGACGATACAGTGCTTTAATTCGGGTGTTTAAACTTTCAATTAACAAAAATCAAGTCGTTTTGGATCACCTTTTCGAGATCAATTTTACATCAATTGACTCGTATTCTCCTTCCGATCAAAAGCTCTAAAAAATAATTTTGAAATTCGGGAAAACGTATAACGTCGTTAAGTCATTTTTAACGGAGGACCATTGGGGGCCAACTTTTTAAAATTTGGGACCATAAATAGTGATAAAATAAATAAGGGTTATTATCGGCCAATACCAGTCAATAGGGATTATTAAAATCCAATAAACCTAAATTAAACCATGAAAAGTTTGAATGGTATATAACAATGATGAAGAGAGCACAAATTAAAACAATGAAACTTTGGTGAGGCTAATGTAAACATCTAGAAAATTTTGTGACAAAATTAAATAAATAAAACATATGTTACATTGGCATTTAGTTGTGCTTTTATATATATAAATAAAATCACCACCTTCATGAAAACAATTTAAACTTTTTGAAATGATACAATTTAACCCAAATTCATGTTGTTAAAGTGTGTTTTAACATAAACTTGTTTAACCAGTCAAGCAATCTAACTCAACCTGAATGTTTTACCAGGCTTAGTTTAAACCCATCATGCAACCATCCAAATTATTAACATAACATAATAAAAGTATGGAAACTTGGAATTTAATAATCTTAAATTAATACAGTTGGTCAATATTAATCCCAAATTTGAAAATAGTTGCCATTGTCTCAACTTTCACACTATTTGTTTTCACTGGATCCCCGATTTGAGGCAAGGTTTACATCAATCGACTCGTATTCTTATGCCGATCAAAAACCCTAAAATATCAGTTTGAAATTTGAAAAAAAAAAACTTAGCCACTTATTTGCATTTGAAGCATCACAATACAACATTTAGATTCATAATAAGGTTTTAATTGATGAGATTAAATCAATGCATTGGTACGCAAGAATGAATGGTATTCTTATCTGATTGATGCAAACAACTTATTATAGCCCTCGATCAATAATTTGCTTTCCCATCCAACCACTAACCATGACCACCAATATATTTGCACACTTGGATGACCTGCTATGTCATACGTTTCTACAAACCAATGAGTTGCTTCTCTAGAACCCACAGCCATGGCATACAAACGTCTACTAACAAATGAATCTTATGGCCTTTATAACACTATAAGAAACCCTTTGGGATTATAGAATGACCCTTCAAATGACACAGAGTTTCGCATATTAAACGTATCACAGGTGTCCTTACAGATACATTTATTTAACACAAACAACAACATGGACACAAATGCCCTTCAACACAGATAGGGAACATGTAAGAACGACTTATGTGGGAAACGAAACTCCATGTTAACATGCGTTGCACTTCGTCGATTAAGAGGCTTGGTCTGTGTTTATGAATGTTGTTATTAAGTTTCAGACGAGAATGAAACAAGTTAAAGAGATGGTCTTCCCTCATGTTCCATCAAAATCAACTTTTATGGCCCATTTGGGAAACATTGACAACTCCATTCAGATACTCAGGGAAGGCACAAAATATCATACAACCTATGGTCCGTACTCCTAGATAAGCGGACCCCCATTTTCACAACCCCCGCAATCGCATCTATATCCTTGCACTAGTGGATCCCCATTACCCATTACGTTACAAACAGAAGCTGTTCGCTATGGTTGGCACAACAAAACTATATGAGTTGCGATCGTCAACAAACTGTTAGGAAGACCTACTACATTAATTGGTTTACGGCCGAAAAGGGGGCAATCTTCACTGACCCTTGTCTCTCCCACTATAGAAGTTTGTTAATGTCATATCATTTTCTTAATTCTCATCACATTCCTACTTGTCAGTTTGTGATGCCCCAAATAAAAAGTTTTGTTTCTAGAACTTAAGTACCCGGTAATTCATAACACCATTGATCCAATATATATGCATATGCCAGTATGCATGTGCACAATAAAATCACGTATGCCCACCACTTTACCCTTTTTACCATTCGTTGACGACAACTTAGTGGTCTTAATTTGGCATTTATTTATCTGTCGATTAAATTTCAACTCTAACTACTCACCAATTAACACACATTTAATCCTTTATGTTGATTAAAATTCACAAAACCAATAAAAACCTACTTTATTAGCAAATATTTCACAAAACACGATGTATCCAATGCGTATGGATATGTTAAAATTTTTGTGCGCAACCCCTCCCAGAAAAATCCACCATGCACAAATGGCAGCTCGCTCGCACGGATAGCCCATTACACACAACACCAAACACTTCAAACCAATACGAGAAGATAATTTGCGTGAAACCGCAGCAACGCGCAGGCACTTTTGCTAGTAATCATTAACAACTAACCACATAACTTTTAACTTTACTAGTTTAATAACTGTGAGATAGGCTCAAAACACTCACCCAACATGAATAGTTTAAAGACTACCAGTGTATCTTTACTAGTTTGGAAAGTAACTATAGATAATACTATACAAGTCCACTTGCTTCTTTCTAGCTTTGTAATAAAACTAATGCAATTAAATAAATCAAAAAGAAAATGCAGCACACATCAATTTTATTTTTTTATTTTTTTATTTTTTTATTTTTTTGAGAAAATATATAAATACGAACAATCAGTTCATCTTTAGCCCATGGAAATTGACAAATGAGACAAACCGACCCCTCAAGATCTGGACCACAGTATGTTCAATCACCTTTCTTTCATCCACCATCCAATAGACTACCAAACTAGTCCTTTGAATGATTCATCATTTTCGATGGTCCTCAATAACGAACGAACATGAACACAAAAACGCTTTTAGTTCTTCATCCGTCCCTCGTCTTGAAGATTCTATTCTATCATCAAGAATGGGACAATAAAAAAAGTTAATTAAGATGTGCAACGCGTCATAAATATATATTTAGTGATTCTCTCCAAGTAGAGGTCATGTTCGAACCAAACCCAACTTTAGATGGACGAAACGAGTCAAGTCAAGTCGAGTCATAACCCAGTTGCCAAACTCGGTGACTAACATCTTTTCCCAAAGTCCAAAGAGATCTATATTTGTAACATAAATCAGAATTCTGAAAAAGGAAGTAGCAAATTTAATAGGACCAGACCCTGATAAAATCTGACTCATCGAGTCATTTCACCACTTGTCTCGGTCGTCTCTAGCTCTCCTCGGGTAAGGTTTCGGGTTCACTCGTCCATGAAACTCCAAATCCTCCTTATCACGGGAATCATAGACCGGAGGACCATAACCGTCTTCCTCATGTTGAATATGTTTAACGGGCCGACCCATGCCATACGGCCTAGCATACCCACCCCGCCTATACCCATGATCCATTCCATCGCCGTCTCTCACACCGCCATGAAGCTCAGAAAACCGTGAGGATCTATAGTTTTCGTTCAGTTTTGTTTTTCTAGAAGATTCATAAAAACCAAGTCGTTCACGTTCACGTTCTCGTTCTCGTTCTACACTTGGTGGTGGCGGTGATCTGTTGATAACAAACGAGCGTTTGTACTTTAAAAACCGTGTACTAGGAGGGGAGTTATTGTTTCTAGATTGTTCCATATTGTATCCACCAACATGGTCCGATTCAAAACTGTGTCGATAACCAGGTTCCCTTCGGATTCTAGTATCAGGTCTCATAGGAGATCTGCTACGAGTTCTAAAGCCTTCACCGATTGGAGAGCGGGTTCGGGATCTTGGAGGAGATGTTGAACCAGAATGGAAGAAACGCTGTCCATAATATCGGTCCCTGGGGCCCACATTGTTTTGCCTTGAACCATATCTCAACGATCTCCCCCGTCCTACATTTACAAACCGGTTATGACACGTTTCACCAACCGGTCTCAACCCTAACCGCACACGAAACTCGTCTTCTTCAGAATTCACTGTCAATCTGGTTCTGAAAGATCCACATGTCACAGTTGAATTAACATTGACACGAACACCGACTTTGTCGGTCAGATTATCGTCTTCTGGTAAAGAACGACGGAAGGACGGACCGGGATAAGGTGGGGACCGGTCCCACGTGCCTCCGCCACGTGTGTATTTACCATGTCTAACGGGCCTTACGACGCCCGTGTCCCTAACAGGCTGAGAAGCTGAGTCATCAGGGTTGCTGCAACTGCACACATAATAATCATGACTTTGTTATTATTTATTACGCAAGATGATTTATTAATTAATACTAATACTAATACTAAGTTGAATTACCTCCCTTGCATACGGAATCTACTCCTACTAATAAACGCATCACGCGTCGATGATTCTCTTCTATAGAGTCTTGGAAGTTCACCTTTTGTTTCAAGATCTTCAGCTACCCTAGATGACGATGATTTTATACCGCTTAAATCTTTTATTTTAGTTACATTACTTGAAAAGCTGTGATTCTCGAGCTGGAGATCGGATCCTGAAACATTCATTTTCCATTGATCTGATTGGCTAGCATCTTTCATATTAACTTCTGTTGTACAGTTTTCGGTCACGTTTGGTTCAGAACTTATTTGGTCACTGCTGTCAAGTTTTTCAGGCAATAATACACTAGAACTTTCATCTGTTCCCTTTTGAGACCCGACATCAATGGATTTTAAGGAACCGCTTTCATGGGTACCAAAAGCAGCATCCTTGTTTTCTAAACCATGTTCAGTTTGTCGTTCCTCGTTCCCTTCCCATGTTTGTATGCTTGATTCCCTAAATTCGCCGTCTTCAAATTGTGAATCCTCATAACTGAATGAGACTACTTCATCTACATTATCAACCTCACTTCCCGCTTGAATGTCGCTTGGAAAATTCTCATTATCACAAGCCTCTTTGTTATTACTTACGTTATTACTTATAATATTATTGGAAACGTCGGTGCGTGATTTTTCAGTCTGAAGTGGAACTTCAACAGTACGCATTGAAGAAACTGCAGCCGGTATCCCCTTGCTGGTAATTACTTTTTTGACCTTAGATTTATCATCTTCACCATCAAAGATACTACCACTTTGACGAGCTACAACATCTGTAGAGGCTGCGGTGACAAGTGACAGATTAAGTTTCTCATTCTCAATTGTTTGTACAGCCGACATTGCATGATTAACATTATTCCCAGTAACAACACTTTTAGATGTAACAAGTACATTTTGGGAACTTTCAGTCCCGCTATAAACCATATTCTCCATAGCAGCAGCCATATTGCTAGTTATTAGTCTTTTGACATTAGCTTTATCATCTTCAACAGAAGAAGCAGTAACAAGTGACAAATTAAGTTTATCAGCAGGAGTATAATTATTAACATTACTCCCAGAACCAACGGTTTTAGATGAAACAACATTTTCACGCACGCTCATACCATTACCAAAACCCGAGGGCATAAATGTAAAACCTGTGCCAGAAGCCATTACACTCGCCAGGTTTGCAGAAATTTTAGACACTGGATTCTCCAATGTGAGAGCACTAGAAACCGTATCAGGAATACAACTTTCAGCATGTTGATTGCGCATTGATCTTATTTTATTGATTATAGCAAGATGATCAATATTAACAACAGGAGACAACAATTTTCCGACCGGTTTACTCTCTTCCAGCTCTGATCGCTCAACTTTCGGAATCAAACTTTTCAACTTATTAGGCGCAGTTTCATTTTGTATATTTTCAGAAACGCTTCCACATTCCTTTCCTTGCTTATAATGTCCAGATTCACATTGTTGTTGTTCTTCCCATGCCATTACAGTGTTCAAATCCCACTTTAATCTATCATCCAAAGCAGCAGACTGTTGTGTATTACTTATTACTTGATCCGTTTTGGTACTTTCTGATAATGTATATTCATTCGGTGTCAAATTAGCCACCGAAGAGGAGGCAACATCTTTAACAGGAGCTGTTGGTATACAGAAATCAGTTTCTTTAGCGGACATATTCTCCGATTTCACATTCTTTGCTTTCAATTCTAAAGTACCAGGAGTTACAGATGTAGTACCAATACCTTCTTTCTCAATAGTTTTCTTACTATACACAATAAGCTTCTGTACATCCAGTTTACTATCACTACTCTCACTTTGATACAAGTCAGCAACTTTCAAAGACGCAGCAAGTGGGCAATTGGCATCTGGTTTCGGATGAACATCCAGTTTACTATTATCACTACTCTCACTTTGATACAAGTCAGCAACTTTCAAAGACGCAGCAGGTGGGCAATTGTCATCCGGTTTTGGATGAACATCCTGAACGGAAGATTGGAGACACGCTGCAACACTTTCAGTCTCATCGGTGTTATGTGGTGGTGACGAATTCATGAACAAGAATCTCCGTTTCTTGATTGGTAAATGCTCCGCTTTCTCACTTAAATGACATCCAAGAACAAACGCTTCCATCTGCAGTTAAAAAGACACAACACAATAACAAAAGTTTAAAAGTCAACCTTTTCAGTCAACATAATCAACAAGCCTTCATCCAAACTAGTCGGACCAGGTGATGTTCACCTTGTCAGATCCAGAAACAGGCAATTTCAACCCTTTTGAATCCATGATTACTCCTCCTTTATGAACTCTTACAAACTTTTGTACAACTTAACACGGATGACACAGTTTCCTCCTTTATAAAGCCGACTAATAGGTTCAAAACATAAAAAAAGTTCTTCTAAATGTTTCAACCCCTAGTACAGATGTCAATCTGAATCTGCAATTTCCGAACAAAAAACAACCGTTCAAAACGCTACACAACACAAACAATTGGCATAACAGATAAACTTATATAACTTGATATCATTCTTTCCCTAGAAATATGAAGTCAAACGTATATAATTCGACTTTCGACTTACGCATACACAATCATTTGACCTAACTTATGTTGAGGGTAAGTATACTGTAATAATTTGCTTCAACTAGAGTTAATAATAATAATAATAATAATAATAATAATAATACCTTTCAACCAACACCTAGGGATATTAAATTCCATAAATGTTAAAGCCTTCAAACACATCCAAGATCCAGCAGTATTGACCACAAAATATCATAAACAACACACTCACATAACTTTCATACGCACTAAAACAGTTAATCGAACCAATAACCGTCACTTAATTCATTACAGATCTATTAATCGAACGGATATAAACACCAAATCTGTTCAAATCTCAACCGTACAACACTAATTATATGAACATAATAATAATAATAATAATAATAATAATAATAATAATAATAAAGTAGGGTTTTGTATACCTGTAAGATAATCAAAATGAAAATCAAATACAGAGAGATGAAAGCTTTGATAATAATCAGTGAGATACAAATGAAGCAACGAATCCAGTAATTGAGAGGTGGGAATAAAAGTAGGTTTATCGCTATGTGTCTCTGTGTGTGTGTGTATATATTATAGATACAGGGGGTTTTGTATCTATATAGCGTGTATTCGCCAATAACCACGTCATTGCTTTTTTTATTTCTTTGACGGTTTTGCCCTTGGATTGGTTTAGAATTTACGATTTGTTGTCGCAACTACCAAGAGTTTGACCCACCACCATGTGTTTGTTATTATTACTAGTCAAACGACATAACTGTTTAACCTAGAAATACCGAGTAATAAGTAAACTGCATTTATTATTATTTTTATTTATTTTTTATACATGAATATTGCATTTATTGATTTTTTTATTTATGTTTTACAAAAATTCTCAAAATGGCCTAAAAATCTTGTCTTATCCAACAGAATTTCAACACGGTCTGACGGAATTAATGGACCTTTAAAATCGCACCACTTGTCAACGTATTAATAGATTCAATGGAATTTTTTAAAGAACCGTCGGATCAGACGGATTCTTAATGGATCTAACGGTATTCTTCATCTTCTATTTCTCAAACTCTAAACCTCTATAACCAACATCCATCTTCATCTTTCTTATCTCTTCACAAAATCAATAAAATTTATAGTGCAAATTGCTTAGTTTTTTGAGAAGAACACAACCATAGTGTTCAATTTCACTCTATAACTCAAAATCTAAAACTCCTGAATTGAAAATTTAGGGTCAAACTATGTTATTTTGTGAATTTTCCCAAAGATTAAAGCCATCAAAAAGCAACTTAATCTATTCAATATTAACTACACCTCTAACAAGTAGTAGTTCTATATGTTGAAAGTTGTAAAACATTTACATATTATATATTGTTATTTCATAGTAATGTTATGACTTCAAAATCTATAATGTAGTTCTTAAAAGACTTGGTTTTGCAATTTAAAAGAAGATAACAGCGTAACTTATTGTTCATTTACCTTCTATATGTAATGGTAATGTTTGAATAATAGTTTTATATTGGTATTAAAAAGAAAATACAACTTGCAATCCTGATGGTGATATATACAAGTTTTGATAATTAAGCGACTTCAATGTCACCTAATACCATACGTATCATAAAGTCATAAACTAGCAAAAGAGAAAAAATGAAACCTATTAAATGATATCCATATTAAATACCCATAGTAAATATTTTAATTTTAACTTTGCAATTTTACACCACCATTAATATAACATTATTTTCAAAGTTTCCATTTTAGTCATATTTAATGATTGAGAGGTTAGTTTTAAAGTCTACGACGATTTTATATCCATCAAAAATTCAAAAGTTTGAGTTGGTCAACAAAATACGAGCCCCCCATTTTCAATTTGTCTGAACCACACACCCTTTGGTCAACAAAATACGAGCCCACCATTTTCAATTTGTCTGAACCACACACCCTTTGGGTTCACTCATGGGTTACCAAGCATATAATGAACTCAATAATTCAATTTTAAAATCAATTATCGAAATTGGACGATAATGTATTTTAATTGAATTGTAATTGTAATATAACTAGGAATTTACCAGTTCGGTAAAATCTGGGTGGTAGGTAAAACTCAAGCGTTGTCGGTCTCGAGCATTGAGATGATAAGTCGACGTGAATTCAATCGGTTTCTTAGGATACCAGAACTAAAAAGAAAAATGGCAGTTGGTCGGTTTTTGTTACAGTGGTACTGGAACTAAAACAAAAGGAGGTGACTTTACGCGAATTTGGTCGGTTTCTTTCTCGTTCGTTACGGTACCGGAACTAAAAAAAATAAAAAAGAAAATGGGCATCCGGTCGGTTTTCGTTACGTTCATTATGGTACTGGAACTAAAACAAAAACCAGAATGGCATCAAAACCCTAGCATTGTCAATCCCGTACGACATACGTTGATGTAATGAGTTTACACGAATTCAATATGTATCTGTTACGTAAACAAAAATTGACTTCAGGTCGGTTCTCGTTACGTTCGTTATGCTACCAATACTAAAAAAAATCAAAATGGTATGGACAAGTTTGGTGCCGCCACTTGGTTAGCGGCACCAAACTTAACCGGAACTAAAACAAAAAACCGAATGGCATCAAAACCCTAGCATTGTCAGTCCCGTACGTTGATGCAATGAGTTTACACGAATTCAATATGTTTCTGTTACGTAAACAAAAATTGACGTCAGGTCGGTTCTCGTTACGTTCGATATGTTACCAATACTAAAAAAATCAAAATGGTATGGACAAGTTTGGTGCCGCCACTTAGTTAGCGGCACCAAACTTCTTTTTTATATATATATATATAATAATAAAATAAGAATCAAAATGATGATGATAATAATATAAAAAGAAACACACTTAAGGTCAACAATTTGTAAGAAACACATACACATACACATACACATACACATACACATACACATACACATACACATACACATACACATACACATACACATACACATACACATACACATACACATACACATACACATACACATACACATACACATACATTTGACTTCAATTTTAACATGGCTCATGCTAAAGTATAAACCATCAACTACTTAATAACTGTTTAGAAAGGTATACACATAATACTTCTTTAGAAAACCGGGGATATGATCATTACATAAAGCTAAGTTATTGCGAGATCAAAAAGAATAAACCAAAATTATTTATAGTCAGTGATTCATAACTTCATATTTTAAAGTTTTGGATTTTCTACAACAAATTTGTGGTATGCACATAAAAAACCATCAAACTTGTGTGTGTTTTTAGTTCTTTTTGATCTTGTTATTCAAAAGGGGGTGGCGGCGCAGCTTGTTATCCGCTTATCCACCAACTCACTATTGTAAATGAATCATTTTCTTTATGTAAAAAATAATTTTAAAGTGTGAAAAAAAATAACTTATAACTTGATATGAATAAAGCTATATTGTTCATAAAATTATCTAACTATTTCTAAATAATTTGATTTAAGTGTTTGTATTCTTTTCAATGTAGTTTAGATTGTTTCGACCTCTTTCATTTTAAGTTTGTTATTTTAACATAAATTGATGGGTGATTTTCGTGATGGTGATCACAGGTGCAATGGAGAAGAATATATATTGGGAATGATCCAAGTAATGATCGTTGCACCGCCCCGACCCATTTTATCACTAGAACTCATGAAAAATATAGAACTAGAGATGAGGTGGCATAGTTTGATTGGTTGGAACCAATTGATTAAGTGACGATCACTTATACCACCCCGTTCCCCTAAATTCTAAAAATATCTAGACTAAACGTTGTTATCGCCTAATCGGTTCTGTTGTTAGTACATGGAGAGTGATGTCTAGTGATCCCATGAGGGTGATGACTGATGATGGACTAGGGAGAAGGCTATTATGCAATAGAGAAATGGCCTAGTTTCTCTGTAGTTGTAATCTTTATCTGACTTGAGTGACTTGTTAGACTTCTTTTGTTTGAACATAAATCTTTCTTCTGGTTATACATAAAACTTTATTCTTTTAGTATTTAAAAATTAAAAAAAGTTAATATCATCTATAAACAATTTATTTGTTTGACATGGACAGGTTTTATAGTGCAACAAATTAGGTCACCTCAGTTGAATTTCTTTTTTATTAAAATGCACATATGGTGGGTATGTGTCAATTTATTAAGCAAAAGTATTAAATAAATGAATATAAATAGTTAAATACCATTATTCCCATACGATAGTTTAAGCCCAAATGAAACAATTCAAATCAAATAGAATACTAGCCCACATGGTCATTGACTCATTGTAAATGTAATTAGACATAACATACATCACGAATGAGCCGAAAAGAAAAGCAACAAACTTATATTTATTGGCCAAACTAGAGGGACCACAAGAGTTGGCCAATGCTTTTATTAACAGGAACCGAGTGAACTGGAACCGGGAAAAAAACGAATTCCAGGTATAGTAAACAAAAGTCAAAAACCAGGTAAGGTATGAACTGCATCCGGGTATGTTCAGATTTTTACAGGGTTTGTTGGGTTTTAGCTGGGTCAGGTTCGGATTTTGACCGGGCAGAGGTGAAACGCATCAGGATACGTTTTTTCTAAGAAGCCGAAACCTGGTTCATACCCGCAAATCATGTAGGAACAGTCCCGAATCAGATCTAAAACAGAGTTTTTTTTGCCAAAAAAGTTATCAAAAATACCTTTTTTTGTGTAGTCCCCTTAAAAATAGTCACAATACATAATTTAAGCTAAATATATATTATAAAAAAAATATTGTGAACTTGTTGAAAAGTCAACTTTCGTCGTTATCCATAACAACCTATACATTTTTATGTATCATGAGCAACCACATATCCAATAAATACATAATCCCTTGTGTCAAACTTAATATCAAGTGTGTTTTACAACTATGAACTCCAAAATAAGTTAAATAACAATTCTATTTCTAGCCCACAAATCGTCAAATCATGAAGAAACAAAAGATCCCCAAAAAGGAATGTTTAAAAGATTTGACTTTGACCAAATGACTTCTTTTATTCATAAATCATCCTCTCCATATGACCTTGAGTTAGAGCTTAGAAATGCAAATATCATTTTACCTAAACTATATGATAAAAGAAGAAACAAAGTAGCCAGCATACCCGAACCTCACGAGTTCCGGCCATTCGTAAACCCTTTTCGCAACTCAGGATTTCTCCAAAACGCCCGTTTCCACCAAACTTCAAACCCTTTTTGTATATTCGGGCAATCATCACCCGAGTTCAAAAACCGGTCAAACCAAGACATCAAGATTTCTTGTTGCCAATCAAGAGGCAAAGTCAAAATCGTATTACTCAACCCTTCTTCGACTAAATTACGGTCTAGCCCTCTCGACCCTCTTCTCATCCAAGTGAAATCATCATAAAAGGGTTCCAACCATGTTTGTAAAAGCAAGCATTTTGACTCTTTTGAAGCCAAAAGTTGACCTTTTCCGATACCCACAAACAATCTTGCAGTAACTCGACTAATTTCATATCTATGAATCGCAGGCACTTTAGAATGCACTTCAGATAACTCGGTTTGTGACGCCCATAATTTCAAGAAATCCTCTGACATTTGTCTATCGATTAAAATATCAAGAAGCCAATGTAAATTACCTGATTGTCGTGTGATTTGATCCACATCTTGCAAATCTCCTTTAGAAGCTTTCAAGAAATGACATTGTAACAAATTTAAACACTTGTCAAACGCAGAGTATAACGACTCTTTCTTCAAATCATCTTTCGACGAATTCTCGTGAAGCATTTTCGAGACCAAAACCTTCATATCGCGTCTTGCTTTTTCATCCTTTCCTTCAAGAACTACATGTAAAAGCTTAAGAAGTATTTCTTGATTATTATTACTACTATTATCATCACTCCCATGCGTAACATCAAGTGATACACGTTTTAAAACTTCACCCGTGTTGACCCCTTCAAGATGTAACTCGGATAATAAAGATGAAACCTTTTCTTCATCATCCTCGGCCCATGGAGCCGCCTCTAAATACTCCAAACAAGATAAAACCCCCTCATCAAACCCGATTGCCGCCGACACCTATGTTATATTACAATGTAAAGACCCAATACATGTTATAAACATTATTCAAAACTAACTATAGTAAGGTATATGTTAAATCAGGTTTAGATCAAATACAAACTAAATTAGCGTGCTAACTATGAGAATCAAGCAATGTAATTATATATACAACATAGTGTAATTACAGTGCGATGCAATTACATAATTACACTACTTGATTCTCGGAGTTAACACGTTAATTTAATTTGTACGCTAACTTTCCCTATGATTAGTATTACGATTTAATTGTGTATAGATTACCTTCAAGATACCAAGAACCTTAGGAACATCATCTTTCATAAGCTTCCTCTTCAAATCTTGACAATACATCAACCGAATCGACTCAATATAAACCTCAATATCATCACAATCAGCAATCTCAACAATGTAAGGATTGCTATTATCAATCAACCCTCTTAATTGCTGCCCTTGCAGCCCAACTTTTCGTCGATTATCCACCAACTTATCCGCAAAAAACCGACTATGAGTCACCAAGATCTGCCTATGCACATTCATACAAACACTCAACCCATCTTTAGAGCTCAAAGTAAGCTTCACATCACTCGAGACCGGGTCAGTAAACATACTCCCAGGGCTAACACAAGACAATATGTCCAACAATCTTTGTCCCATCACGTGACCGTTACTAGGCCTTTTAAGGGTTGTAATTTGACCATTGTTGGTGATCTTCGAATCGGGTTCATTCGCCATCATTTCAAATAGAGTCGGGCTGGATCGGGTCGGTGGCGGTGGCGGTGACGATATCGGGTTCAAAAGTCCGGCAGTTAGTGCAGAGTTGAATTGGGTAAAAGATGGGGATAATGTTTCTTGGTAGTTACCGGCGCCGCCGTACACGGCGGCGCCACCGCCGGCGACGGCGGTGGTAGGCATTGTGGGTGTCTTCTGGGGTTTCACAAGATTTTTTTCTGAGTCCAAAGGTTGAAACTTTTCGCCTGAAAAAATCTCCGGCGACTTTTCCGGCGGAGGTGGCGGCGGTGGCGGCGGAGTTGAAGTGGGTTTGTAGGAAGAGACGGCGGGAGGGCAACACCAGGAAGTGTTTTCCGGCGATACGGCGGCGGGGTGGTGGTGGGCGGCGGTGGCGGCGGCGGAGATGGTGGTTTTTTTGGTGACACGGCGGCGGCGGAATCTGATGGTGGTGGTGGGTTTTTTTTTGGGGTGTGAGGAGGCAGTGGTGGCAGCTGCCATATGTATATGAATATATGAATATGAGTGGGTGGTATATTGTTGTTGTTGTTGTCTTTTAGGTTAATTTGGCATCAAAGTTGTACCTCATAACATAAGAAATGTACTTGTTGTAGTTGTTTGTTAATGGCGGTTGATATAAGATAGTGTGTGTTATGTTATGTCACTTATGTGTGAAAGAGATAAACTGACAGACAGACAGGTCATAGTTACCATACACATACACATACACATACACATACACATACACATACACATACACATACACATACACATACACATACACATACACATACACATACACATACACATACACATACACATACACATACACATACACATACATATATACAATATACACACATGTTGTCATCATCAACAATAATACCGTTGAAGAGGTAGGTCCCAGCAGAGGTGGTTAGGACCCGCAAGACTCCCTTAAAAGGAGACGTCTGCGCAGTTGAACACGCAAGACTCCTTAAACGGACGTCTGCGCAGTTGAACCCGCAGACTTCACCATAGGGACGTCTGCGCCGCGACCTACCAAACCCGCAGGACCCACCACGCTCAGAGTTGTGACGACCTCACATGCGGTACGCAAGCTGGTCCCGCAGGAAATGCCTCCCTATGGTTTCCAAGTATCCGCATGTTCCCGCAGGTGCGGATACCCGCCATTAGGGACTGGCCACCCGCGCAGCATGGCTACACGCATAAGGCTCAAACTCGTAATAATTCAGTAGTCACCTGAAGAAGGAATGAGCAAAGCCGGGAACATTCCCGCATAAAGGCGGGAGGGGGAAAACTCCCGCCTAAATGAGCCAGTCCGTATAATAATGGAGGATCTTTTGTGTGATACCTGACGAGGTATGGACAAAAGATCTGACCAACGATACGACAGCTCACTGACAGCAGCATGGCAGACAACACGCCACAGCACTGTGACCAATAGCCGCCGCCTGCTCACCAACTCCTGCCATACCACGTGCCTAGCCTGTAGTTGGTGGAAAAGGAAAAGTGAACAGCACGCCTGGTCACTGTCAGCCGCTGCCTATCCACCAATTACCAGCAGAGCACGTGTGTAGGCCACAGTTGGCAGAGTAGTAGGCCGGCTAAACCTCCTTGGAAACCCACCTTCGGCTATAAAAGACATCAAATGGTATTATCATTTCATCATCTAATATCTTGTATAATTTACCTGATAACTGCTCTAGTATTAATAATATACTTTTATATTCAAAGAGTAATATAGACTGATTCTCACGCCGGAGGGTTGTCACAAGGAGGAACCCCCCCCTTTCTTAGTGACGAGCTCACGGTGTCTGTTTTGCAGGTTATCGGAAGAACCATCTTGCCGGAATTAACCCCTCGTGGGAAACGTCGATCTAACCCTCAGGTTACTCGTAATCTGTCGGGGTTCGACTGGTGTTTCTTCATTGGCGCCATCCGTGCATAAAGCTAGAACTTTATTTTTCTCCAGTTTTTTCAAAATTTCTGGAAAGATGGTTAAGGATACTCCGGTCCCAAAACCGAGTAACCAAGAGACTCCGGTAATTATGACCCCAGCTATAAGGGGGAATACCGAGTACACAAACTTTACGAACACTACCCCAGCTACCCAAGCCGGGGCAAGTGAAGTAAATAATCAGACACTGGGATTCACCGATACCCAGTTAGAAAATCAACAGACGAGGCTCCCCTGCCAAACACTCGATGAGGTTAAAGCGTGGGCCGAAGCACGTCAAAAAGAGTTCCAAGCTGAGTTGGATGAACGTTTACGTTCACTCCAACAAGTGGAAGAATTCGAATACGACGATGATTCGGAGGAATCCGAGGAAGACGCGAACCCTCGTCATAGGGCGAAAGGGAAGCGTAAAGAAACGGATTCCCAACCGAGAAGGCGTTTTGGAGAAGCATTCAGTCCAATAAACGTGGGCAACAGCCCACGGGACTTCTCCAAAACATTCACGCCAACTGCGGCAAGGGCGGGAACGTCCAAATTCGCAAGGGACATTGCGGAAGCAATCGCCCCAAGAAGTGCCAAACAAATGTCCAACATAGGCACGTACGATGGTATTTCTGACCCTGACGATCACTTGAACAGATTCATCGCAGGGGCGACCGTCAGTAACTGGACGGAACCCACGTGGTGTTATATGTTCCAAATGACGCTGGTCGGGGCAGCTAGAGCGTGGTTCGACCGTCTGCCGGTCCACCACATCTACGATTGGGCAGACTTCCAACAGAAGTTCAGCCAACACTTTAGTCAGCAAAGAAAGTACACTGAGGAGCAGTGGACAATCCTCAAGTGCGTCCGAGAGGAGGAAGAATCTTTGCCTGACTTCATCACTCGCTTCAACTCGAAGAAGCTAAGCCTGGGCAACGTTAGCGAAGATCTCGTTCGCGCCGCTTTCATCAAGGGCGCAAACTACCCGGAACTCATCCGCACCCTGACGGGCAAAGATGGCATGCCATCCACATGGGATGCCATCATGACCGCAGCTAAACGCTTTGCGGAAACCGAGAGGCAACTGGGTAGAGATCTTCCACAGAGCACGAACCTCTACACCCAGAAGACGAGGGAAAACAACGTCCTTACCGCCCGATTAAACAAAAAGCGGAAGCTGGGCATTTGGCAGTCAAGGGTAAACTTTGACACCCCGTCCGGTTTCCAACATCGGTTGGGCGGAAGAGATAACGTGAAACCGGAGAAGAACTCCAGGTGGACGCCACTCACAAAGAGTGTGACCGAGATATTCGCCACGGAGGAGCTCCCGTGGCCAAAGGCTCCGTTTATCCGGCATCGCCACAACGCTGATCGGAGAAAGTATTGTGATTTTCACAAAACCAAAGGCCACAACACTGAAGAATGCTTAGACGTAAAGGACTTGGTCGAAGCATTTGTCAAGGATGGGACACTCGCGCACCTTGTGGCGAAGTGAGCGTCGAGCAGGCTGATGCGTGAACCCCAGCTGGGGAAACGCACGAATAAAAATCGCAGCTTCAACGGAGACTACATACTGCGTAAACAACGAGATCCCGAACAAGATACATGTCGGCTCGATGGTGCTCCCATCCAAGCCACGCCTAATGGGAGCTCAATTACACAGTTTGTATGTAGATCAATTCCAAATTTGTAAAGAAAAGGCCTAGAGCCACTTCTAATGGAAACGATTCTCCTTCAAATTGAAGCTGATGATTTTACATTTATATTTTATGAACTTTGCACATGGAGATGCCGGTATCCGCCGCATCAAGTGAAGAATCGTTGCGCAGGGAAGGCGGCAAAACCCGCACAAACCCAAAAGCATCAAACCTTCACGCAGGTCAGTTAAAGGGGAAAGGTTCAGCCATCCCACTATGTGAAAGTGCCGGTATATCCGCATGAATCCTGGTAGAGGAAGCTGAACACTAACCTATTAACAACCACGCGTTGAACGGTCGATTCGAACACTAATGCCGGTAGTCATCGCATCAAGAAGAGTCATTGCGTGGGGAAGGCGGCAAAACCCGCATAAACCCAAAAAACGACAGAACCTTCACGCAGGTCAGTTAAAGGGGAAAGGTTGAGCCATCCCACTATGTGAAAGTGCCGGTATATCCGCATGAATCCTGGTAGAGGAAGCTGAACACTAACCTATTAACAATCACGCGTTGAACGGACGATTCGAACACTAATGCCGGTATTCACCGCATCAAGTGAAGAATCGTTGCGTGGGGAAGGCGGCAAAACCCGCATAAACCCATAAAATGACAAGACCTTCACGCAGGACAGTTAAAGGGGAAGAGTTTAGCCATCCTACCAAGTGCAAGTGCCGGTCCTATCCGCACACTCACAAAGGGGGAAGCAAAACTTCAACCTACTGTCAACCACATTCAAGGTTAACTTATTCTAAACACTTGGGAAATCGCTAATTTAAACTAAGTATGCAAGTCATATAAGGTTTATAAAGCAATGAACCCAAAGGAAATAACAGTCTTATCCACAAAAAGATTTGTATTTCACAAAAGATATATTACAAGAATGGCCGGGTAACTACCCGCCTACAAAACAAAATCTAGTCTATCCTAGCAGCGGGAAGGGATCTTCAGAATCAAGCTTCAGGACCACTTCCACTTGGACCCGCCCCATCAGTAGAGCGTGGCGGTTCAAGGAAAGCCTTGATGATAGCAAATCCATCATCAGCAGCAGCGACTTCCTTCACCTTCTCCACCACCGGATGCGGGAAGGCGGCATATTGGTTCACCGCTTGGTCATATGCAGCTTCGGTGTCCACATCGAACAAAGGGAAGTTGGAAGGCGGGACGCCTTTCTCAACGAACCCTAGACCAAGCAGGAAGCCGGCCTTTTCCCCATCCTCATGAGAAGCGTTGAGGGCTGCGCTCATGGCATCATCGTAAGTAGTCTCTGAGAAGACCCGATGCACAACCTACAAAGAAAATACAAGTGTCAAACACCTTTTCTATGTACAAAGGAAAGCGTGAAGACGTAAAGCTAAACATACCTGAGACAACGCTTCTCGAAGAAGCCATTCCTTGGCAACCAGAGCTTCTTGGAGGGCGGCTTGAGCTTGGGTGCGGGCGCGTTCGGCTTCGCTTTTGTTAAGGTTGGCAAGTAGCACTTCCTTTGCAGCAGCCTCTTCAACGCCCTTAAGCTTCCGCTCGGTGTGGTCAAGCACGCCCCTCTGGTCCAGGATCTCTTGGAGCTTCTTGGCATCTTCCATCGCCAAGGCATCATGAGCACGTTGGAGAGCCTCTAATTTGGCCTTGAGCTCCTCGTTCTCCACGCGTAAAGGCTCAGCAACGGCTTCAGCCTTGGTGGCCCTCTCGGTTGCGTTCCTCGCAGTCTCCTTAGCCAGCCGAAGCTGTTCGTTAACAGCTTGGGCAGCCTTGGAGCGGGCCTCGAGTCGTGCTTGAACCTCAACCTCGAGGGCCTTGAAGGCCTTCTCCTTCTCCGCAGCAGCTGCGGCCAACTGTTGGTTCTCCTCCCGAAGAGCCCGCGCTTGGGATACTTCCTTGGCGCGAGCTGCTTTCAACTTGTCGTTTTCACGACAAAGCAGCTCGACGCGCGGCTGCATCCGGGCCTGGAGAACCCGAAGCTCATTGGTTAGCCTACCCTCCTGGTAGCTAGCCATGACTTCCCCCAACGCACCATGGGGAGCAGCATGGCGAGCCCATTCCACGCACTCCACAGGGGTACGAAGGGTTGTTCCTCGGCGGATGTTCCATCGCGGAACATACACTTCATTGGAATCCGACACTGCAAAAGAAACAAAGCAGTTAGGAAAAGATGAAGAAAAATATAAAGGCCAAAAGAACCATACGCACCTGTAGGGTCGATCACAGGCCGATAGCCACCGAACCCATCGCCTGAACCTAAGGGAAATCCATCCAAAAGGTCGGGCAGATGGGAAGGTGACAAAGATTGGCGAGAAGCCCTGCGCGTACCTGATGGGCCGGCCGTCGTTGCCGGTGGCGGAGGCATAGTAGCGGCCGCCGTGGTCGCCGCCGCGGTCGCCGCCGCAGAATCCGCAGCAATCGTAACCGCCGGCTCGGTGAAAGATGCTGTAAAAATCGCACTTACCACCGGCGGTGACGTCATCTCAGCTGGAACAGTCGGCTCAAGGGAGTGAGCAACTGATCCAGCGGAAGCAGGCGCCGGCGCCTGGGTCGTCGCCTCAGGTAGGCTGACCGAGCCTACCGTCATCGGCGGAGGGGTACTCCTCTGCGCTCCACCCTGGAATGCGTCAACATCCACGCCTACACAAGAAGATAAGTGTTTCAATAAATTTATAAAGTGATAAATCTACAAAGATAAGGATGTTTGTACTTACGGGTTTTCTTGAGCCTGAACGTACGGACGGGCGGGGACGAGCCCGATGGAGCCGGTCTCTTGATGCCGGTCACCGTCGTCGTCGTTGGTTCTCCGGAGGTAACAGTCGTAGCCTCCGGAGCAGTGGTCTTCTCACCACCGGGGTTCCCCGCCACCTCTTCACTATCTGACTCGGTGTCAGATAGAAGCACCAGATCAGCTGTGGAGGCCACCTTCTCCTTCCCTTTCCCGCCGGCAGCCCTCTTCTTCCGCACCAACGGAGGACCATCTGCGGATTCCTCAGAAGAAGACAGGATGTCAGGAATTCCAGCAGCGGGTACAGCATTGAGGGGTTGAGGATAGAGTATCGCCTTACCTGGCCGCCGGTGGCTTAGGATCTCGTGGCCCAGCGGATAGACCTCCACAAACCGATCCGCCGTTTGTTCCAGGATGGGCAACTCGTTCTCGTCTAGAGCACGAGTACCCACCCGCACGGGACCGTCAGCTTCCCGCGGGTACAGGAGCGACTCCAAATCGTTCCCCTCTGAAAGAAAAGAAACAGTTAGAAGACAAACTCATATCAGCAAGAAAGACAAGACATACCATAAGGAATAGAGTTCAAACCGTATTCGAGAAGGATGGGAAACTGAGACGCCTCCTTCCATACCCGGCTCATCCCCAGCATCACCATCCCGGACTCCGCAAACCGGTAAACCGGAGATTGGACCCGAGATATCTTCGCGAACCATTCCGCCTCCTGGTAGTTGGAAGCGTGAAGGCTCGGAAGCGCTTGCCCCTTCTTAAACTTCATGGCAATGGGGATGGCGCGGGCAGAAATGTAGAAGAACTCCCGCTTCCACGATCGGAGACTGCGCTCGGTCGCGCAAATCTTCAAACCCTTGATCCGGGTTGTCAGGGTGTACCACCCCTGGATGCACCTCCAAGTATAGAAGGTCATCAGGCGGTCCACATAGGGCTCAATGCCCAGAATTCGGCACACCCACTCGAAGTGCCGAATCTTGGCAATCGCCATCGGATGCACCTCGGTCAGGTGCACACCGTGCCTCTCCAGGACACGGTACACAAACTTTGTCAATGGGAACCTAAGGTTCCCATAAACAAAGAATGCAGCATATACCCCGATCTTGCCGCTGGGGGCATCGTACACAGTCTGCTGGGGTTCAGGAAACTCAGGCTCAAGAGACTCAAGCATGAATTTCCTGACGACGTACTGGTACAGATCAACAGGTAGAGCACACTGGCACTCGCCAGCAGTACTCCTATCGTCGGCTACAGCTTCAGCATCATGGGAAGACATATTGCAGAGGAAGAAGAAACGATTTCGGAGGAATGCTCAACTAAATAAGGGAGTATTCACCAGAAATCGCCTTAGAGATGAAGAGAAGAAGTGAAGGTGTGAATTACAAAGGACCCTCTTCCCCTTTATATAGTGATCGCAATTAATGCGATGAATTTAATGCGGAAGAGAGAGAAATTGAAGGTGCAATGAAACCGTGACATGTGGCACCAGGCAAGCTGGCAACAGCTGTTGAAAGGACGAGTGCCATTAATTTTGCGGCCACGCGCCCGAAAAATCGCGCCCACGCGCCGTAAAAAGCGTCTGAAATGACCATATAATGTCACGTCACCATAACTTCCAGCACGTCCTGACACAGTCAGAAGAAACCGTCGCACGACGACTGTTCTTATCCTTTCACCAACTCTTCAAATTTCAAAGATTCAAAAAGATTCGAAAAGTAAGGGGGAAAAACCCCTTACCCTGGCTATCCAGTTGACCGTAAGACGGCTGCGGGTACAGTGTTAAGGCAAAACCCTTCACATACCTAGCACCCGCAGGGCACGGAAACCGGAAAAACCCAACTATGAAGTCGGGTGCGGGTACAGTGTTAAGGCAAAACCCTTCACATACCTAGCACCCGCAGGGCACGGAAACCGGAAAAACCCAACTATGAAGTCGGGTGCGGGTACAGTGTTAAGGCAAAACCCTTCACATACCTAGCACCCGCAGGGAACGGAAACCGGAAAAAACCCGACTATAAAGCCGGGTGCGGGTACAGTGTTAAGGCAAAACCCTTCACATACCTAGCACCCACAGGGAAGTGAAGCCGAGAAAATCTTGGCATTCCACCCAACTACAAAACGGGCACAGGTACAGTGTTAAGGCAAAACCCTCCACATACCTAACACCCGTAAAAAGTCATACCTCGGCACCCAATTGTAAGTCGGGCGCGGGTACAGTGTTAAGGCAAAACCCTTCACATACCTAGCGCCCGCAGGGGATTAAACGCCAGGAACACCTCGGCAACCATAAGTCAGGTGCGGGTACAGTGTTAAGGCAAAACCCTTCACGCACCTAGCCCTGCAGGGATTTAACGCCAGGGATACCTTGGGAGTAAAGTAACTAATAAGACGAAGTGCGGGTACAGCGTCAAGGCAAAACCCTTCGCATAACGAGCACTCCATGGGAATTGAAACCAAGAAGGATCTTCTGGGCCATGCTTGCAGAAACGGGATTAACATCCCCGCATAGCGGGAACGTCAAGAACTAGATTGTTTGAAACTTCAGGATGGAATTGGTGGTTATAACATGATTGATCACTATGTTCAAAACCACCAAGACCTCATGGAGAATCTACACAAAAGGTTCTAAACGGGCTCCTGACTTGCGGGGAGGTTACAGACCTATCCGCATCATCCCAGAGATCAAGCAGAACATTGGGAAATTCTGCGTGACATTGGGAAACCCGTGGGTAAGACTTCCCTCGGAAAACCCATAAAACTAAACCCTTTTCAAAAACCCCTTGCTTAAGTCCAAAAGTTCACCTCACTTTATTAAACATTCATGAGAAGAACATTGGACTGGGGGGACTTGAAGAGGTAGGTCCCAGCAGAGGTGGTTAGGACCCGCAAGACTCCCTTAAAAGGAGACGTCTGCGCAGTTGAACACGCAAGACTCCTTAAACGGACGTCTGCGCAGTTGAACCCGCAGACTTCACCATAGGGACGTCTGCGCCGCGACCTACCAAACCCGCAGGACCCACCACGCTCAGAGTTGTGACGACCTCACATGCGGTACGCAAGCTGGTCCCGCAGGAAATGCCTCCCTATGGTTTCCAAGTATCCGCATGTTCCCGCAGGTGCGGATACCCGCCATTAGGGACTGGCCACCCGCGCAGCATGGCTACACGCATAAGGCTCAAACTCGTAATAATTCAGTAGTCACCTGAAGAAGGAATGAGCAAAGCCGGGAACATTCCCGCATAAAGGCGGGAGGGGGAAAACTCCCGCCTAAATGAGCCAGTCCGTATAATAATGGAGGATCTTTTGTGTGATACCTGACGAGGTATGGACAAAAGATCTGACCAACGATACGACAGCTCACTGACAGCAGCATGGCAGACAACACGCCACAGCACTGTGACCAATAGCCGCCGCCTGCTCACCAACTCCTGCCATACCACGTGCCTAGCCTGTAGTTGGTGGAAAAGGAAAAGTGAACAGCACGCCTGGTCACTGTCAGCCGCTGCCTATCCACCAATTACCAGCAGAGCACGTGTGTAGGCCACAGTTGGCAGAGTAGTAGGCCGGCTAAACCTCCTTGGAAACCCACCTTCGGCTATAAAAGACATCAAATGGTATTATCATTTCATCATCTAATATCTTGTATAATTTACCTGATAACTGCTCTAGTATTAATAATATACTTTTATATTCAAAGAGTAATATAGACTGATTCTCACGCCGGAGGGTGGTCACAAGGAGGAACCCCCCCCTTTCTTAGTGACGAGCTCACGGTGTCTGTTTTGCAGGTTATCGGAAGAACCATCTTGCCGGAATTAACCCCTCGTGGGAAACGTCGATCTAACCCTCAGGTTACTCGTAATCTGTCGGGGTTCGACTGGTGTTTCTTCAACCGTCCATATCCATTTCGATTTAACCTTTTTACAAGATAATAATAAGTTTGACCATGTGTGGACCATTTCAACGGTTACTTCTTTTTTGAAATTATATTGAGACCTAGCATAGTAACAATGTAACATACATTGTGATATTATTGTATTCCCTGGTGTAAGGTGTGTAACACTACTGCCGTTACCATCCAAGGATAGAGTCAAAGAAAGTCAAAACCGGAGTAGTTGAAAGTGGATCGGATTATAGACGAGTTTATATGAGGGAAAAAACCGGACTGGTTTGAAAATGGTTAAGACTAAATCGAGCTTGTGACTTGGTTTCACGATATGTTTTGAATCGGTTACCTTAGAAAGGAAAGTTATTTCTCTTAAACTCTTCAACAACTTCTCATTACTAGCGACCTTATTTATTAGTCTCACTACAATTCTCACCTTCTCGTTTTTTCATTGTCTTTGCATTTGATTCATCTAATATGAAGCTAAATGTATAATGTATAAATTTATATGGAAATAAGAGAGAAAAAAAGTAGTTAAAATTTAAGAAGACACCTATTAACATAAAATGGTGCATTGAGTCTGGTTGTTCTGATTAAGTTGATTAAATTATTATAAGTCACTGAATATCACTCATACTCGTAAATCTACATTAGAATATTCGACTCTAAACACGACACGAATACATATATAGGTTGTGTTTGGGTCTACCTATTCAACCCACTAAGCTAACATAATTGGCATATCCAATCCAAATTGTATTAACATTTTATCATAACTTAACACAACTTAATAGAAGAGGTTTAGGAATATTGTTACTACGGTCCAA
This sequence comes from Bidens hawaiensis, assembly GCF_021521415.1. NCBI lineage: Eukaryota > Viridiplantae > Streptophyta > Magnoliopsida > Asterales > Asteraceae > Bidens > Bidens hawaiensis. Next base: position 100,777 of record NW_027505642.1, read on the forward strand.
GAAGAAAGTGAAGGATAAAACAATAAACACCGTTTCAAAAAGTAAGAACATAGTTGGCACACTTTTTCCATACCTATTACCTAATACCTTGCATGTTCATAGGAATAATTATCATATCAACTTTTTTCCTTTTAAACAATGAAAAGTTAAATATGCTTAATTATTACAAACTAATTTCAAATACTTAATTATAAAAGGAAAAAAAATAGTAAACGAGAAAGTACTTTTAAAGTTATTAGGCCATCAATAATGGCCTAACGGGGAACGCCCTCTATCCAGGTGCAGGTAGTCCGCATCTTCACAGACATGTCTATTTCACCGAGCCTCTCTCCGAGACAGTGCCCAGATCGTTACGCCTTTCGTGCGGGTCGGAACTTACCCGACAAGGAATTTCGCTACCTTAGGACCGTTATAGTTACGGCCGCCGTTCACCGGGGCTTCGGTCGCCGGCTCCCCTGTCATCAGGTCACCAACTTCCTTGCCCCTATCAACTACTTGAGAAACGTCTCGCACACTATTCCAGGTAGACATTTCTTAGACGTGAAGGGCATGGGGTGGAACGAAAAATAGGTGTTGGGTGCAAAAGTGTGTGTTTGGTTGTTTATTTTATTGCACGGACTAATAAAAAAAACCATCATCTCATATTGCTTTATTAATAATAAAATAAAATAAAATAAAAATGAAACCGATTGAAACCATTGTACAAATTAGAAGTTTGGGACATTTTTCAAGTGAAATTTACGTGACGGTGACATAGTAAAGACGTTTTACACTATTTAGTGAAATCATTATAAATGTTCTTAAACCTGATTACATAATTGTTTCATGTTTGAATTTCTTGACAACTTTTTAAAAAAGTTTCATAAAGTTGCTTAAAGACTTTCTTAAACTCCTTTTACTCAAATTACAAAATTAGTTAATTGTGATCAAACCTTTTTGTAAATAGTTAACAAACTAGATAGAGTAGATTGCTAGTTGGACCTTAATAAAATTTTGCCATTCACATATAATAATAATAATAGTAACCATATTGTTTCACCATTATAAAACTTTTTCATACATGGCGAAATTCTATTTATATATAAAAACATGCACAAAGCCTACACAAATATTACAATCACCTTTACACAATTATATCACGTTGAATTTAACCTTATAACTTGAATCTTTACCACTCTTCCAACAAGAGATTGTTAAAATTTTGAACGATTCTTCATCCATAGGTATTCGAGATCCTTAATTAATGTCACTCGCCAACTTATCAGCAGGAGCCGGTTTATAAGCACCATATCATTCCAAGCTTCCACAATGCATTTAGGCGAATGACATAGAACGCTTTGTCGCTTTGGCTTTTTTCTTGAAGAATATAGTGAACTTGTATAGTTCCAATATGTCACGCTAAATGCATAAATCGACGTGGCCTTGCATCATAACGAAATCACCGGTGTAGAATAATGAAAACCCCGTGAGCAGGGCCGACTCCGAGAAGTCGAAATTTTTTTTTGGCCAAAGGCGAAATTTTTTTGGGGCCTTAAGTAAAATGAACAGTTTTTGTGTTTAAACAGTTTAATTTTACGTGGGCTTACTTGGTTATGATTTGAGTTATGTAAAAAACTTTTGTGTAAAAAAAAACTAAAAAATGTCTTAAATAAGACTAGAACCCACAACCTATTGGTTATAACTTATAAGTCATACCTCTTTGTCACTAGACCAAGCTAGTGTTTATATAAATATGTTTAAACATTGATTATACAATTTTTCTTCATAAAAATAAATATTTTTTAAAAAATAAAAAATAAAATTTCGGGCCTACCGGGGTGTCGGGCCTATGGCCGTCGACTACCCAGCCACACCCTTGGGTCGGGCCTGCCCGTGAGGTGTAATATATTATTGATCAACTATATATAGGAGTACAATTAAGATAAATACAATGAAACATAATCAAATATAATCTCCTAACTATGGTAACACTATAATACTAAAACTCTAATAATATATTCTATAATATTCTCTAATATTCCCCCGCAGTCAGAGCGGTAGGAAATCGGATGCTCGGGCTAGAGCGCAAAGCTTGTGAAGATATACGACCGGCTGTCACGTAGATCCGGAACTCGATCGGTTATAGGATCTAAGAAAATTGGCGGCGGCTTGACCGTAGTCAGGCGGCTAGGCTTGATGACAAGAGCTTCAACTGTGACGACATGAGATATGACTGAGTCGGCCGAAGCAACGACTTGGTGGTCCATGGCGGCAGTTTGTTTCTTCCGAAGAATAAAACTAAATAAATAATAACGAAAAACAAATATAAATAAAAATTTTAATCAATAAAAGTAAAAACAAAACATAATTTTAATTTAAAAACAATCGATAGGTTGGAAATGAGGGTTATAAACTTTTTTTTCTAAAATAAAAGGTAAGAATTTAATGGGCCAAAACTAAAGAAAGTAAATTAAAAGAAAAACAAAGAAAATAAATGAAGCACTAAGAGAAAATCGTAGTTAATTTTGACCAATAAAGTGAAAAAAAAAAACAAAAGAAAAAAAGAACAAGAAAATTGATCTAAAAAGAGTTTTAAAGATCAAGAAATTAAGGAGGCTACGGTTGAGTTTGATAGGGTTAATCTAGAATTATATGGAAAAGAAACAAGCAGGTTATTTGGTGAAAAGTCAAAGGTGTCGAAAAAAAATTGAAGAACCAAGTATAGCAATGGGAAGCTAAAAAAAGCATACTTTGAATAATAAGAAGCAATAACAAAGGAAGAGAAGCAATTTTGTATTTCATTTAATGCAGATAAAAATATGTGTGGCGGTGAGAAAATCGCTAGCAGGGTTTACTTCGGCCAGTAGGCATGTAGATCTATATATATGTGTATACAATGTCCCCGGGGTAGGACGAAAAAAGAAGAAGAGAAAGAAACAGGCCAGAACGAACTCTAAGACTTTGATACCATGTAGAATAATGAAAACCCTGTAAGGTGTAATATATTATTGATCAACTATATACAGGAGTACAATTGAGATAAATACAAGGAAACATAATCAAATACAATCTCCTAACTATGGTAACACTATAATACTAAAACTCTAATAATATATTTTATAATATTCTCTAATAACCGGGTCGTGAGCAACCAAACAAGACAAATAAATGTTCTAATTGTTCTTCACTTTGGCCACACAGTAGGCACATTACCAAACCAACATTAATATTACGTCTAGCCAACTCAACAAATGATGGAAGGCACTCCAACTCGACCCTCCCCACTAAATTACCAACTTTTTTTATTGAATGGGTCAATTTGATACAAGAAAGCCGGACAGCTTGCAAGCCATGAGAAAGCCGAAATAAGAGTACACTTATAAGGGGGGACGGGGTGGTTCCACTTTCATCACCCACCACATCCAATGGTGGTGTGTCATGTCACCAAGTTCAAATCCATCACATGTGATGGAATTTGGTAGGGGTGGTGGTGTGGTGTGGTGTGGTGTGGTGTGATAGGATTTTTTTTCTCGGTCAAAACCCTCCAACGTTCCATTTTTCTCGGAATCCCCCCCCTTCACAGCGTGATAACCATCATGCACCAAACCACCATCACGCTAGATGGGGCACCGGCGGCGGTGTACGTGAGGCTATCACGAGTGATGGAGGCTCACCACGCTCCACCCCGGGTGGCCTAAATAAAACTACCACCAAAAAACTTTCTTAGGTACCCAGTTGTTCTACATATAAGAATGAGTCGAAACCGAATAGGATAACTCACTCATTTTCCCTTTCAAGCTTCTCACCGAGAATTCGTCCGAACGGTCTATCTCCCATGATAGAACAATAAAAAGGAATTGATTTTTTTTAACATAAGTTTTTTTTTAATAAATTCTTTTTCTGTAATCAAGAACACTATTTTAACACTAATTTATGAAGATTTACATGTAATGATTAATAGATGAGTAAAAGGCCATGAATCTTGCCAACATGTCTTATCATGTCATGGTGGACATGTGATGTATTCATTTATGTGTTGGAAGGACTATTATATTATCCCTTTCGATTAGGGTTTCAAATCTCATGTAGGGCTATTGTGATTGAAAAAAAATACAAGCTAAGTTGAATTTTCAAAAAAGAAATATAAGATGACAATTGAAGTATGTAGGTGACACTTTGATTTGTTAATGGTTAGCACCTACCAAATAGGCCATTTATTGTGTGTTATAAATACCCCTACAATAATTGTTCATGTGCAAGCCTACTTTTTTAGTTATTTAAAAAGTTGGTTTTTTTATATATAAAACATGATTTTCCGAATATATTACTTCAAACTATTTTGTCTTTTTGTAGTTCTTATACGCTTAAAAGGTTACATACTACCATTAAGGCAATAATTAGTATTCTAAACATGTGTTATGTAGTATCATAAAAAAACTAAAATATTTTTATGTGAATACTTTATACAGAATGATAAGTCAAGACTTCACTTAACATAAGTATTTTAAAAATTCATATTAAACTTCTCTTCATTCTTTTTATTTTCTTCACAAGTGATTAAATTGCTTCCCACTACTATTCTCTAGTCATCCTCATTGTCCCCTCTTCTAGTCTTCTTCGGTCACCCACGCCATCTAATAATAAATCAAAGAAGAAATGATGATATCCGACGAGGACAGTTTATCTATCGACAAAATCGTCACTTTCCATCCCCTCAGTACGTACTCTTGCCTCCTCGACAACAACCTGCCACCACCGTCCTCCCCATCACATCTCCATGCACCCTCGCATACGAATTAGTCCAAATTTATAAATAGAGTAGTGTATTGCACGAGTGATTTTGTTATTTCTTAATGAACCTTTTACATTGTTAATAATAAAAAAAGTTGTTAGATTATACATATGTAGTAAAACCTCATGATTTCTTTACACGTAGTAATACAATACAATGATATAGAGATATTTTAATTTATTTGGTGGTTGATACTTTTTCTCCAACTTATATGTCAAATCGATATCACCTTTCTTGCAAGTAATACTAGACCATGCACACCACCAGCTAGCTTCGATATTCATGGTAAACAGCTTAATCTTTAAAAGTTTTTTTTAAACGACTATACAGATGGGATTTTGATTAAATTGTATCAGTAATTTGAACATTACTTTTTAAAGACGATGCATTTAGTTTCTACGTTCAATTACTCCATTCGTCCCGGTCAAAGTGTCTTAATTTGAAAAACACAAAGTTTAAGGTAGATTAAATTATTGTTTATTTGATTACCAAATGACAATAATGCCCTTGAAAATTGTGTCCATCAATATTGTTTATTAATGTTAGTTGTGTGTGTCTGAGGGTAAACTTGAAAATTGGCTAATACATTTTGAAAGTGGGCATTTGTAATTGGACAAATAAAAAAGGAATATGAACACTTTTAATGAGACGGAGTAAGTATATTATAGCATGTTTGATCACTAACACTTACAAATGTTAAAAGTACATGATATATTTTTTTTTAATCATTAAAAACAAAAATACAACAACAACGTGTAGTTATTGGTAGGTTTTTTGAATGATAGATGTAAGCTATATCTAATATCTCTATCCAGAAGGACATAAAAATGTGTAGTTTACGCAAAATATAAACAACATAATATTAATTTATAAAGCGTTGCTTTATTATGTATGAATGATCTTTTTATATGCAATTGTCACCCTTGCATTCGCTTTTAAATTATCTTGTAGGTAAGAAAATGTAAAATCCTTGTCATCTGAATGGGGCATAAACGACACCCACATCAAAAGGACATGTTGGACCCATTATAGGATGTTAGCATGTTATATGTTACATACTTACATGTGAAATTTGTCGCTAAAACTTAAACACGTGTGAATATTTAACTTCAACAAAAATTAGCTTCCTAATCATACCTTTGACCTAAATAAAGTTTCACAAACATTTCCCTTACGTTTTATTGAGAAACACATGATATCATTTTTTTTATGAAGAAATTTAGGATATCCTGAAAAATACAAATACATATGAATATTCACAATGGTCAACCAAGAAACTATTTTACTAGTGTCATAATATTTACAAATGGGGTTTGATAACCTATTGACAAAAACAAAAACAAAACCTTTAGGAATATTTAGCTTTGGATGGTGAAGAAACACTAAGTGACCCTGGGCAGATTACGGATAATCTGGGGGTTAAGTAATGTTTCCCACGAGGATGAGGTCCAGCAAAGAAGGTTGTTCTTCAGGTGACCTGCAAAACAGACACCGTAAGCTCGTCACTGAGAAGGGGGGGTTCCTCCTTGTGACCACCCTCCGGCATGAGAATCAGACTAGATTGCTCTGAATATAAGTGTATATTAAGAGATTGCTAGAGAAGATAAGATAATGAGATATCAGATGATGTCCTTACCATTCCAAGGTGTTGGAGTATTTATAGCCGAAGGTAGGTTTCCTAGAAGGTACAGCCAGCTGAATAGTATTCCTGTTCTACCAACAGTGGGCTACGCACAAGCCATGCTGGTTGGTGGATAGGCTGCGGCCGACAGTGACAAGGTCGGCTGTATACTGTTCCTTTACTGCCGGCTATGCACTGTTCCACCAACTGTAGGCTGCGCACGTCCCATAGTAAGGGTTGGTGAGTAGGCAGCGGCTAATAGTGACAAACAGTACTAGAGGGTGCTCCTCCTCGTACTGTTGTCGGTGAGCTGTCACCCTGTGATTGGTTCATGGGCTGCTCTGGTCAGATCGTCTGTTTTGCCCATACCTTGGTAGGTATAGTACAAAAGATCATCCAGAAGCATACGGACTGGCTCATTTGGGCGGGAGTATTCCCGCCTTGCTCATTCCTTCAGGTGACTACTGAAGTAGCGAGTTAGTGCCTTGTGCGTGTAGCCTTGCTATCAGTGCGGGTAGCCTTCCCTGATGGCTTGTATCCGCAACTGCGGGAACAAGCGGGGTACTTCACCATTGGGAGGCTTTCCCTGCGGGTACAGCTGGCGTACTGCGCGTAAGGTCTTCTCTGAGCATGGTGGGTCCTGCGGAAGCAGTTGGTCGTTGCGCAGACGTCCCTGTTCAAGGTGAGTCTTGCGGGTCCAACTGGGCTCTGCTGGGACCTACCTCTTCAGATGGCTTGAGTTCAAGTTGCACTATTACCCGGATTAAAGAAATTCGGCGTTTTAAAAAACAAACCAGTGTCATCATATCTAAGTATATAGATATTTATTGAGAAGGGCTTTTTGCCGAATCAGTCACCAAAATATAGAAACAGAACTTAAAATCCATTCAGATAAGGAAAGCAGAAAGCAGTCATACATCTAATTAGTTCGGAAAGAGAGAAAAATTCAGGACGGGTGATGGGATGGGGTGATAGACATTCATGTATGATATTTGTGTTATAATTCTTATAGGTTTGGGACGGGTATGGATTATATGGTACCTATCCGATTACCCAAGCCCGTATACTTGAACATATTATAAAGTATATGGTTATAAAAGTATATTGTAAAGAGTATGTGTTAAAAATGAGAGGAGAGTGGTGAATACTTAATATGTTTTTTATTTATTTATAGAACGTCTGAAGGATTTATTTGAATATGATAACAATATCAAGTGAATACAATAAAGCGTAGAAAATAGAAAGAGAGTGGTTCTATGAAAGTTAAAAACTCCAATGCACATCCACTACTTAATCATTGATCAAGAGTTATCTTCACTATCAAACGTCTCTATAAATTTGATAGATATCGTTGTTACAAGTGTCTTAAAGCTAAATTCGGCATATATTTTTATATGATTATATGTTTTAACGTCTTGAAGCTATTAAAATTATAGATAGAATTATTATAAATGAATTTAACTATTATATATTTCAAGTTAGTTTTTTTAGGTGAGATGGCCACCCCATGTAATTTTCTTTTAACCACATTAAACGATAAATAGGTATACCAAACATAAGACACAATTTTTAATCAAATCTGGTTATCGGGCAGTCTTCTCATTGCAATTTCTAAATTTCTCTCGCTCAATTTAAGTTTTGGGTTTGGTACCGAAGTAGTTGAAAAATATGTGTCCTTCAAAACTTTATACCCATTTGTCCGTTTATTTAGTAAGGGAGAAAATCTTGAAGAATACTAAATGGCACATTCGAAATCCAAAACATTTGGAATATGTAATATGATGAGCATTCGATACTGAATCAGGCCAGAGAAAAATTATTAAAATATTAGCGGGGATGATATCAGGTGTATCCGCACAATTACCCGAAACAATCTCATACCTCAATATATAAATAAAATTGAATATATTATATAATGTTAACAAATATAACAAATAGTATTTTGAAATTGTTAGATACATTAAGTAATATTGAGTATTTGATTTTTTTTCAACCTAATTATTAATGTCTCTCTTTTATCATTTATAAATAATTGCTATAACATATATCAGAGTATCAGACCAGTGGACAATTGGACATGATATCGCAACCATGTCTTGGGCTCATATATAGGCTCTGATCCAATTTGGTTGGGCCCCTGGATTGGGCCTACGCTCTCACTTTTTAATAGAGAACCACAAACCGGATTTTTCATGAAACCGGATCGGTTTTGAATCCTTTCGGTTTCAGTCAAGGGAAGTCAAAGCCGGTTTGGTTAAACCGGTTTAGAATGAAACTGACTTTTTAAGGGAAATAATCTGAACTGATTGGAAATAATTCGGCTCGGATCGTGTTAAACCTGGTTTGAACCGACAACTTTTTATAATTTGGAACTATTTTCAAATCTCACTACTCAAAAACGATCTCAAAGTAATGACATCTGAATGTGGTCAATTATAGTCTTCCATTGGTGCGGTTATTTACACCTACAAAAAGAAAACCGGCCATTCGTTTGAAAGTCTACTTTAATGAAGCATATATTATATACATCCATATATTTACACACTACATGTTTATTTGATAAAGTTATTAACTTGTGTCATCGGGTCCGGGCCACCTTTTAACGTGTTCTCTACACCCGATAACCAAACAAGACAAGACTAAAAAATAAAAACACACCAACATTTGACATCAAGATTCAAGAACGCCAACCTACTGATATTAGACACTTCATCATCATCATCATCATCATCATCGTACTCAGTATATCCCACCAATAGCAATGCTATGGTAGGGTCTGAGGAGGGTAAGATGTAGACAGCCTTACCTCTATCCCATAGGGATAGAGAGGCTGCTTCCGGTGAGACCCCGGCTCGATGATATTAGACACTTGTCTATGCCAAAAAAAAAAAGAAAGTTATGTATACAAGCAAGCAAACAATGAAACAAACAAACAACAAAACAATAAATATGAAACTTGATGATCAACTTCTTCTTACAGAGCTTTGCCAAACCTCAACACTCTGCTGATCTTTCCTAGTAACAAACATTTTATTCCCACCAAACCCTAAACTCGTGATCCGGTTTCCGCCAACATCCTTCGACCGACCCAAAACATTTTTCTTAAAGATTCTTTCTTCTTTACCACTTCTTGATGAGCCCATTAACACCTCAGACCAAAGCTCCAACTCACCTTCTTTACTACAAAACACTTGATTCCCGTGGCTTTCGATTTTGCAACCAATCCCTTCTTTCTTCACACTCGTCGCTTTTCTCGAATCACCAAGACAATTCCAAGAACCATCAGACACAATGTACCTAAAATCAATATACGAAACCTCACCCGAGTTTAACCCAATCTTGAAAACAGCCGACAGGGCGTCGGAAACCGTAATATCCGAAAAGCAATCGCCTTTTTCTTTAATTTCCGACACAAGATTCCCGGACCGTACATCCCAAAACTTGATATTCCCAGTAACCCCAGACGGCCCGCTGTGCGACCCGGACGCCATTAAAAGATTCACACTCGGAATCCAATTCAATTTAGTCGACGGAATCGCGGAATCAAGATCCGCACCGAATATTTCATTATGCCCGATTTCGGACACGACTCGAAACCCGTCATGTAAATCATAAACCAAGATCGAATTCGAATTCCTACGGCTCGACTCGAAGCTAGTGAACAAGCAATCCGGCGAAACGCCGATCGCTTGAACCATCGAACCCGATTTCGTCACATTCTCCCAATTCAAAGACTTTCTCACAAACCCCATTTCAAGATCAATAATTTGCAGCCCACAAAAGTCAGTAGCACCAGCAGCAACAATATTATTAGATAAAGATACTAAAGAGTCAATAGCAGTGAAGTGGGTCAAAGTGGTTGTCTTTCTTTGCAAAGACCAATCAAAAGAAGTAATCTTGCTACCATGAGATACATGAACTGACCCATTAGGTGTTGCAGCAATAGCAGAAGGTGAGTCTCTGCCTGCAAGTAGAGCTGTCACTTTTACCCGAAACCCGAAAAAACTCGTACCCAAACCCGAACTAACCCAACTCGAAGAACCCGAACCAGAGAAAAGACTAACCCGAACCCGAACCGAAGTAATTCGGGTTGGTTCTCGGGTTTGATTTAGAAGATTTGGGTCAACCCGAAAAACCCGAATAAACTTTCAGTTTTGAAATTAAATATATTATTATGTATAATAGTCACTAAAGTTATCAGAATCTGGCTCATTCTAACTATTATGGATCGATAGCTTATTAATAATTAATGAATTCCGTTTATTACTAATAGCAACCATAATCGAACAACCAAATCACGCCCGGTTGAATACGATTATGGTTCGAGTTCGTTTTACTCTTCTTTTGAATTGTTTTATCAAGTTAGGTTTATTTATTATTTGATTATATGTGTTATAAGCAAAGAAGAATATTTTGTTTTAACTTTAGCATTATAATTTTTTTAAAAAAATTGGTTTTTTGTTTTTTTTAGGATACACGGAACCCGATTAACCCAACCCGAGAAAACCCAAACCCGAAAAACCCGTGAGAGATTTGGGTCGGGTTTCGGGTCAAGAATTAAAACTTTGAAACCCGAATAACCCGACCCAGTGGCGAAGCTTGGACTAAGACACCGAGAGGGGCGGACTCAAAATGTATAAAAAATTTCACAAACGAAGGCGGACGGGCTCAAATTTTCGGCCAAAAACGGCTAAATATACACTACGTATAAAAAATTTCGCCCGAAAACAGCTAAAATTTACACTACGTATTAAAATTTTCGACCGAAAACGGCTAAATTTTACACTACATATAAAAAATTTCGACTGAAACGGCTAATTTCTACACTACGTATGGAAAATTCCGGCCGAAAACAACTAAATTTACATAACGTATAAAAATTTCCGGGGCCATCCCCGGGCCCTTGAGAACCTTCGCCAATGACCCGACCCGAAACCCGAAGAACACCCCTACCTGCAAGTGGCAAAAGGATCGATTTTTCGATATTGAAGGGGTCGAATTGAGCCGGGTTTGATTGGGATTGGACAAGGAGGTGTTGGAGGCCATAGAACTTGGCTTCAAAGACAATATCTTGGAGTTCAAAGGCTTTGGCTTTTGATGGGAGATTGCCGGTACGTAGGAGTGATAATATGATTGAAAAGAGTTCAGGGTCTCTGTCTAGAAATGGGGTTTTGGGTTCTTGGATTGGATTGAAGGAATTGAAGAGGTTGGAGAAGAGGGTGTTGGAGCCTGCTTGGGTTAGGGTTTGTAAGGTGGTTTGGAAGAGTTGACCACCAACATCAATTGTGATAATGTTTGCTTGAGGTTTTAGTGGAATTGGTGGCATGTTTTTCAAGAATTGGGAGAAAGATGAAGAAATTATGGTGGTTGGTTTGTTTTTTATTTAGGCTTTGGGTTTGGAATCAGGTGGGATGATGCTGAAACAGAGGTGGCTTGTGGTGGTTTTGGAGTCATTGGTGTACTGGTTCAAAGTGTGACCTAAAGTAAATGTTATTGGTCCACGTTGACAAACGTAAATCTCAAAATTTACCAAAAAAATTATGGGTGACTCAATGATATAATGTTAAATGTCACTATCAGCCGGTGTTTTAAAAATAGGTTTATACCGGACGGTTGAATCGGATTTCATACACTAGGCCGGTTAATAAACAGTTTGATCAAAAATTTACCAAACTAGACATGTCTATTTTAACCTACATCTCTTCAATTATTGGTTTTTTGACCAATAAACAACTGACACGTCACCGAAACCGGCTAAGGCGGCTAAGCCTTAGCCTCCACTTTATGGGCACGAAATTTTATAAAACGTAAACGGGACCCACCTTTAGCCAATAATAATTTGACACGTGTCAAAGACGACTAAACATAGCCTACATCTATGGTTATTTAGCCGGCATCTTTGACTCTTAGCCGGCATTGGGATACGTGTCTATTTACTTAGCCGGCTAAGAGTCAAAGATGCCGGCTAAATAACCATAGATGTAGGCTAAGTTTAGCCGCCTTTGACACGTGTCAAATTGTTATTGGCTAAAGGTAGGTCCCGTTTACCTTTCATAAAATTCTGTGTCCATAAAGTGGAGGCTAAGCTTAGCCGTCTTAGCCGGCTTCGGTGACGTGTCCGTTGTTTATTGGTCAAAAAACCAATGATTGGAGAGATGTAGGCTAAAATAGACATGTCTAGTTTGGTAAATTCTTGGTCAAACATGTTTATTTTGGTAATTTTCCCCCGGTTTTTTTGACCGTTTTTTATAATATCGTATCAGCGTTTTTTGTCTAAAATACCGGTTTTACCGGCAAACCAGTTTTAAGTCTGAGAAATTTTTGATATTTGCGGCCCATATTTTTTCAAAATTATTTTTAACCCACCAAATAACATTCAAACGTGTAAATTTATGACTAGTTTTTTAAAATTGAGTGCTTTTGCATTATTTTTTAATATAAGGATTAACTTTTGGATTATTTTTTGTTATAGGAATTATTTAGTTTTGGGTTATTTTTGAATTGAAGTTACATTTATAGGAAACTATATGGTAAACTATTCAACCGGTTGAATCTCCCGGTTCAACTGGTTGTACCATTTTTAAGCCCAATCCGATACAAGTAAAATACCGTTTTTTAAAACATTGCTATCAGCTAGCCTAACCCAGTAGTATTGAGCCCTTAAGCGTCTCCAAGTTATCTTTATTTTATGGGAAAACTCACTCATCTGAAGGTTCACTGGTGATAAAACACATATACAATCAGGATCGAACTGGAGTTCACAAAGATCTCGTTCTTTCATTATTGAGTCATCCATGTCCTCCCAAAGTGTTGTTTATGGGATCGAACATGAGTCTTAATTAACGAACTCAAGTTTTCTGTCACTACATCACAATAGAAAGGACTTTCAACATTTACATGATTTGTTTAATTATTGTTTGGTATTTTAAATATGTTAATAATTATCTAATGGTACTATTGTAGTAACTATTTGCTTATAACTTTTTATAAACTGATAAACATGTGAAAAGCATAAGCTCTTGATTTTTTTACATAAAATATAAGTAGATTAAAAGTTGAAAAAATTGTGAATGATCCAAGAAGTCATCTTGAGATCGATGGTGTTTTTATAAACATTAAACAATACAACTAACTGAAACTTCAAAACAAAACGAAGCAAATCGAGTGGTTTGTATTTCACGTGGTTTAGTTTTGACGGTGTAAACCGAATGAGTCATTAAATCTTTATTAAAAAAACCGAACTAGTCATTTAATCTTTATTATTTTTATAAATTTTGTTTCATTATTTTTAAATACATAATTATGTATTGTAGTCATTAATCATATTTATCATTTTAAATTTTTTTGAATATTTAAACTATGCAATTTGGAAAGAAAAAAATAAACAATAAAAATTAGTTCAAAGCACCATACAGTTCTAAACCGGACCAGTTGAGCTTCCAGACTAGTAAAATCGGTTGATTCACTTAGTCCTCTCTAAAACTCTAGTTAGCGATTCGACACATGCTTTTGGTCAAAATCAACGAATCAAACCACTAACACCCTTATATATGATAATATGAAGGAATAAGGTATGATCACGTTCGCTCTTAATGTTGCCAACACATCAGACCACTCATGAGTTTTACATGGGTACGTCATATGTGGCAAGTGTTTAACTTTATATTATTCGAGTTAAAATTTAAAAGTATAGCCTTTACATAAAGTTCGTTAAGAGCATTGTTAGCTCATTAAGATCTTCCTGAACGAGACCTATTTAATAAACAAGTTGACCCTTTAAAGATTTAAGTTCTTCCTAAAAGTTCACATTCAGATTTTTTCAGAAAAAAAAATCATTTAAAATATGTCAACTTTAAAGTTTAGCACCTTATTATTTAGTTTCCTCTGACTATCTATTTTCAGAAATGAAATAAATCTTCCCACTTGAACATTTCACCGACTCATCATTTCCATCAAGCTTTATTATATGCTTACCTCGATATCACTAGCCTAAAAGTCCTTTTAGTGGTGAACAACTATATTCATTATTAAGGGTGATGAGTGTTCATCAGACCGAATACCGGGTTATTTGATTTAGAGTAAATTGCGGTTTTCGTCCATGAGCTTTGTTTAAATATGCGGTTTAGTCAAATAGTTTCAAATTTGCGATTTCGTCCATGTGGTTTCATTTCACTTCCAATTAAACCCGACCCCACTAACCCCGTTAAGTCTGATCGTTAAACCCATCAACGTGCCCCTCATGTTAGGGGCAATTTTGTCCTTTTTTCCCACATACATCCCAACCCCTCTCGTGAGGGGGCTTGTGAATTAGGACCGAGGATTATTTGGGGAGAAGAAAGACAAACCTGCCCCTCACATGATGGGCACGTTGATGAATTTAACGACAATGCTTAACAGGGTAAGTGTAGTCGGGTTTATATGCAAGTGAAATGAAACTACAGGGACGGAAATCGCAAATTTGAAACTATTGGACTAAACCCGAAGATTTAGACAAACCACAGAGACGAAAACCGTTGTTTACTCTTCAGTTTATTTGGTTCGAATTTGATATTGTTAGAACTGTCTGAAATCCGATCCGATCCAAATGAGAGGTGTTCCTATCCAATTCAAATGATTTCGGATGAATTCAGATCGGAGTCATATAATCTGAATACCCAAATAACACAAAATAAACGGTATAACAAACATTCATACAAACGTCTAATTGAATAAAAATACAAAACCGGAAAATATAAATAAAACATACACAAAGAAAAGTCAAACTTTAAACAAAAGTCGAAATAAATCCATGATCCATCACAATTCTAAAAATTTAAACAAATACGAACAAAACAAAACTTCAAAATAATTTAATCATTCGGAATATTCAGATATCTGAATAATCCGAATTATCAGATTTTTTTTGAAATCTCTATCCGAATCTGATCCGAATCCGAATTAGTTATTCGGGTCGATCTAATATTAATATTCAAATAAAAATTCAAATCAGATTATTCGGATTTGTGTTTTATTCGGATTTCGAATTTCCGGAACACCCCTAACTCATTACTATCAAGCATCAACTATCCATTCCTGACTTACCTATTTTCCAATCCTTTTCATCCAATTCCTCTAATCACAAGCCTAAATATATGAACTCAAGTTAATTAACTAATAATGGGAGATTATTTAAAAAAAAAAAACTACTTACAAAAAAAAGAATCATTTATGTGTTAGTTGGTTATTTAAATGATTAATGGTATTACTTATATTCACATTATAAAGAAGTTGACCCAAACACGACAAGACCGTAAGCGTGCCCAGCTAAGGACAGAGGTCTCCTAAACAAATAACTATATCGATCGTGTTTGGGTTCACACTTCAGCCAGAATCCCTTCAACCCGTCATCCCGACACGTTTAAGAAAAAACTATAACATTTGACACCAAACTTTGGGAATAAATGACATATAAACAACAAAAGTTATAAAAGAAACAAGTTTTTACAAGAATTATTGAAGCACAGAATGTTTATAACTTGAAAATACTAGTTTTGATGTACATGAATAAAATGCAGCACTTATTTAAGGATCAGCTTTTCCAGCAACCTCTTCATCACTGGAACCATATTCAGCTTCACTCACTTCATCATCACTAGACTTTTCTTCAGGCACCGCCCCTGCATCCTCCGGTTTTGCATACCTCTCGCAGTACTCTGTCAACGGCTCGGTTTTGTCAGTTTAAACCTTTTTTTTCCCAAAATCTTTTCTATTAAACTTATGAGTAAACTGCGGTTTTTGTCCATGTGGTTTGTCCAAATCTGCGGTTTTAGTCAAATAGTTTCAAATTTGCGCTTTTCGTCCCTGTGGTTTCAACTCACTTGCAATTAAACCCGAATTCATTAACCCCGTTAAGTCTTGTCGTTAAACCCATCAGCGTGCCCCTCACATGAGGGACAGTTTTGTCGTTTTTCCCCCCATATACACCCGAGCCCCTCACGTGATGGGGGCTTGCAAATTATGACTGGGTTTATTTGGGGAGAAAAAGGACAAAAATGCCCCTCACGTGAGGGGCACGCTGATGGGTTTAACGACAAGATTTAACGGGGTTAATGAATTCAGGTTTTATTGCAGGTGCGTTGAAACCACAGAGACGAAAATCGCAAATTTGAAACTATTGGACTAAAACCGCAGATTTGGACAAACCACAGGGACGAAAACCGTAGTTCACTCTAAACTTACCTTTGACTTTTTGCTCGTACGCAGCTCGGTCCCGCATCATGAGTGATGCAGCATCTCCGTTCAACGGATCAGACGGGTTCGGATACAAAAGAAGCTGCGGAAGGAACACTTCAAACACATTCACAAGATCTGCAGATCCGACATAACAAACAACGCCTCATCAACCCGCCCGAAAGTTTTATGAAAAACAAAAACCATATACAAATAAAAGGTAAAGATGATCTACCAAACATCGGACTCCATGTCTGATTAATAACATCCAAACAAACCGATCCCGACCTGCAACAAACCCATATTTTTCCTTCATAACAATAACTTCATAAAACCGAACTTACGTTAACTAAACTAAAGTTAAAAATCTCACATTTCATCCACATTCGGGTGGTAAATCTTGTTTATAAACCCAATCGAAGGCGACTTATACGGATATGCATCCGGCAGCTCGACCCGAATCCTCCAAACACCTCCATCATAAGGGCCTGCCTCACCAAATCAAGATTATGTCAGCATTACAACTGATGATCACACACGCATAATATCACAAACCACACACAATGTTCACATGACTCAACAAACACCCGCGATATTTACATGGTTCAACAATCTGCTTACATTAATATTAACTCCAAAACAAATTAAAAAAAAAACCCATTTTTCACAATCTAATGATACCAATTTCAAAGAAACATAATATAAACCCTAATTCCTAAATGGGTTGAATTGGGTAAAACTTAACCTAACATAAAAACACAAACTTTATGGTAAATCTTGAACTGAAGTGTAAGAAAGATATAAAAAGCAATAAACTTTAGGATCATCAGTTAATAATAATAATAATAATGAAATCAACAGTAAAAAAAGAAAAAAAACTTACTATCTTTAGGACCATGAAACTGGACATAAAACTCTTGCATACCATCATTGATCATCTCCACTTTATAATCACCCATCATCCTAATTATTAACAAACAAGATTATTATTAATATTATTGATCAAAGGTTTATTATAAATAATAATAATATTAATATTACAGCTTCATTAAATCCATCTCTCTGCGTTTGCTAGGGGAAGACATTATTGTTTTGTTTTGGTGATTGCAGATGATTGTGTGAATGAATGAATGGATTGTTTTGTTTAGTTGCAGAAAAAGTATTAAGATGAATGGCGTGCGGGTAAAGGAGATGAGGATTCTTTAAGGCGGTTCAGACAACAATCAATGACTCTCTCTCTTAAAACACTTACTTTTTATATTTTATTATTATTAAACTTTATGGGATTAATGACGAAAGACTAGATGAGTATATGACTTTTACTGTTAGATCATTGACTAAACTAGAGACGTTTGAAAAGTCTGCGGCTTGCGGCTCGCTCATAAATAGCTCGAAAAAGTTCGATTCTAAATGAGCTCAGCTCGGCTCGACCTGATTTCTAAATGACCTGAGCTCGAGCCAGGGTCAGCTCGGCTCGTGGCTCGACTGGTTAGCTCGGCTCGTTGACTCATTTAGATTAAACCTTTTGATATCTATATAGAATAATAACATGCGAATAAATAAATAAAAAGTATACATATATTATGTCACTTGATACCTAAAACCTTATAAACGAATAACTAAAATAAAACATATAAAGTTATAAATTCTTTAGTTTATAAAGTTTATATAAAATGTATGTTAAAAGTATAATTTTTGTCTTTTATATATCAAAATTTGTAAAATAAATAAATAAATATTAAAGGTGCCCGGCTCGAGCTCAATTTTTTGCTCGATAAAGAAAACGAGTCGAGCTCGAGCACACCCTGGCTCGACTCGACTCAGCTTGTTTACTGCCCTAGACTAAACATAGTTTTATTTCACTGCGTCGTTGTGTCTCCAAGCGAGTGTTCATGGGCGTTGACTTTAGATGAGAATTTTCCCTTATCGAAAGGCGATTGTATCCAATGTGATGAATTTAGCAAGTAAATCATTTGAAAGATTCGTTGGTAGTTACGTGTTAAAGCACTTTTAATGAGGTAACGTAAAGGCAACACGTAGACCGATGTGGAAAAGCAAGGGAGAATGGGAAAAGGGCGTGGGGACATGATGAGAAAAAATGAACGGTGAAACTAGTGAGAACGAACTGTGTGATGGTAAAATTAAATTAAAATACTGGATGGTATCGATGAAGGCGGGGTATCAGGGACATCTGCCCACCCCCTGGTAGTGATGATAATGTTACCCGCCTAAGTAGTGCTTCTTGCCTTGTTTATGTTGGACACCGGCTATATAACAGTCACAATTTAACCGCTGGACTTATAAAATATATTATCAACAAGTTCAATCGACTCATCGGTTAATGATACAAATATTCGTACCTCACAATTGCTCTATGCAATTACTCTAGCAATGTTATGTCGTCACGTGGGAGATATCGTAAGATCAAGAGTGCGTATGTGTTTAGATTATGAAGTTGCTCGCGATCGACATGTGTAGGATTACTTTGTTGGAAATATGCTATTTGGTGACGATGTGTTCAAAAGAAGGTTTTGGATTAGGAAACTATTTTTATGTACTTGGTGATATGGAGAGAAACTTTGAATATTTTCAAACTACTTGGTGAACCAGTTCCAAAACGCCATCAGAGCTACCATGCGCATAATAATGCCTGTAACAACTCAAACTCGCTTGCATGTAGCGGCGTACAAAACAGAAAACAAAAACATAAGAAATAAACATATTTTTGTGTTTTTGAATTTTTTAATTTTTTTGATTTTTTTAAATATTTATTTTTTTTGTATTTTTATGTTTTTATAAATATAAGTAACAATAAAACAAATAAAAACAGATAATAAAGAGAATCATAATACAAACTCTACAACTCGGGCTGTATCCCGAGTGATGCATCCATCACAACTATTCCTCGGTGAATGAGTCAAGGTAGAACACCTCAACTGTCTGATCAGTTATCGGCTCTCCTATGTAGTGTTTCAATCTATGGCCGTTCACCTTAAACTTCCCGCTTCGATCTTGTATCTCAATCGTGCCATACGGGAAAACCTCAGTGACCGTGAACGGTCCCGACCATCGGGATTTCAACTTTCCCGGGAATAACCTCAACCGTGAGTTATACAGTAAAACCTTATCCCCACACTTGAACTGCTTATTACCCTTCAATTTCCTGTCATGCAGTTCCTTCGTATGCTCCTTATACCGAAATGATTGTGCATATGCGTGATCCCGGAGCTCCTCTAATTTGTGTAATTGATGGAAACGATTTCCCTCTGCGGCGGGTAAGTCCAGATTAACCCTTTAAAGGGCCCATGAAGCGCGGTGTTCCAATTCAACAGGAAGATGACAGGCCTTCCCATAAATCATCCGAAATGGTGTGGAACCAGTCGGAGTCTTGTAGGCTGTACGGAAGGCCCACAGAGCGTCATCTAATTTGTCGGACCAATCCCGACGACTTGAACCAACCGTTTTCTTGAGAATACGTTTGATTCCCCGATTACTCACTTCTACTTGCCCACTAGTCTGTGGGTGGTAGGCGGTCGCAAGCCGATGGGTGACCCCGTAACGCTTCAACGCCTTATCCATCTGCGAGTTGCAGAAGTGAGTACCTCGATCACTGATCAAGGCTTTCGGGACTCCAAAACGAGCAAATAGACTTTTCAGAAAACGGACTACCACTCGGGCATCATTGGTGGGTAGAGCTTTGGCCTCAACCCACTTAGACACGTAATCGACGGCCACGAGTATGTATTTGTTTCCACGCGAAGATGGAAACGGTCCCATGATATCAATACCCCAAATATCAAAAACCTCACAAACTTGAATGGCATTCTGGGGCATTTCGTTTCGCGAAGAAATATGCCGACACGCTGGCAACGATCGCAACTCTTAACGAACAGGTGAGCATCCTTAAAGATAGACGACCAGTAAAAACCAGAATCAAAGACTTTCTTTGCCGTAGAATTCACACCCTGGTGACCTTCAGTCGGTCCCACATGACAATGGCTCAAAATTTGCCATCCTTCCTTGACATCCACACACCTTCTAATAAGCTGATCAGCACCAATGCGGAAAAGATATGGATCGTCCCAAAGGTAAAATTTGATGTCAGCAAAGAATTTCTTCTTTTGCTGGTAAGGCATCTTTGGGAGGTATCCGTCAGCAAGATAGTTCGCGAAATCGGCAAACCATGGAAAACCTTCCTCTTGTGCAGTAACAAACATCAGACTCTCCGTCGGAAAACGATCGTCGATCCTAATTCCCGAATCTCCTAAATCAACTCCCTCTAGACGTGAAAGGTGATCAGCCGCCACATTCTCGGCCCCCTTTTATCACGGATCTCTATATCGAACTCTTAAAGCAACAGGATCCATCGGATAATATGAGGCTTAGCATCCTGCTTGCTGAAAAGATATCTAATAGCGGCATGATCCGTATAAACAATCGTTTTGGACATAAACCAGATAGGACCTAAATTTGTCGAAAGCGAACACCACAGCTAAAAGCTCTTTTTCGGTGGTGGTATAGCTTTCCTGTGCGCCATTTAAGGTCCGGCTTGCATAGTAGATCGGATGGAAGTGTTTATCCTTCCGTTGTCCAAGAACCGCTCCGACTGCGAAGTCGCTCGCGTCACACATCAACTCGAATGGTAACGACCAGTCGGGAGCAACCATGATTGGGGCGTTAACTAGTTTGTCTTTTAGGAGATCAAACGCCTCGATACACTGCTCAGAAAAAACAAATGGAGCATCCTTCTCCAAAAGTTTGGTCATGGGTCTCGCGATTTTAGAAAAATCTTTGATGAACCGACGGTAGAACCCGGTATGACCTAGAAAGCTACGAATTGATCTCACAGAAGTAGGCGGGGGAAGATTAGAAATGGTCTCGACCTTTGCCCGGTCAACCTCTATCCCCGCACTTGAGATTCGATGACCTAGAACAATGACCTCGCGAACCATGAAATGACATTTTTCCCAGTTAAGGACTAGGTTGGTGTCAACGCAGCGGGACATCATCCTCTCGAGATTTGATAAACAATGATCGAAGGAACTCCCAAATACGGAAAAATCGTCCATGAACACCTCCATGGAGTCCTCGATCATATCATGGAAAATGGCCACCATACACCTCTGGAATGTGGCCGGAGCGTTACAAAGTCCGAACGGCATACGTTTGTAAGCAAACGTTCCGTAAGGGCAGATGAAAGTGGTTTTCTCCTGGTCGTCGGGAGCTATCGGAACTTGGAAGTACCCGGATAAACCATCTAGGAAGCAGTAGTACTGCTGACCTGCTAAACGCTCTAACATCTGATCAATGAATGGGAGAGGAAAGTGGTCTTTCCTGGTGGCATCATTCAATCGGCGATAGTCAATGCAGACTCGCCATCCCGTCACAGTCCTCGTGGGAATAAGCTCGTTCCTCTCGTTGGTGACGACAGTCATGCCACCCTTTTTAGGAACCACTTGGACTGGACTCACCCAAGCACTATCAGAAATGGGGAAAATGATCCCCGCAAGGAGTTTAATGATCTCCTTCTTTACGACCTCTTGCATTTTCGGATTAAGCCGCCGTTGCGGCTGGACGACAGTTTTGAAATTTTCCTCCATGAGGATTTTATGAGTGCAGAACTAAGGGTTAATACCATTGATGTCGATAATCTTCCAAGCAATAGCCTCCTTGTGCTCTCGTAGCACCCTCAACAATTTCTCCTTCTCGACCTCGGTCAACGCAGATGCAATGATAACCGGAAGCTTCCTCTCTTCATCTTAAAAAGCATACTCAAGGTGGGAAGGTAAATCCTTAAGCTCTAAGGAAAGAGGAGGACTCTCGACCGAAGGTCGGTCCATCGGATCGTCTCGTACGATCTCAGCAGACACGCCAGATTCAGGGGTATGCGACTTGGTGTCGTCATTTAAGGACTGATTGGTTATGGCAACCATTTCAATCTCCGGAATCTCCCTATCGAGAATCTGGGTGTCGAAGGCGGATCCTCCACAAATTTCGCTGAAAATCTCTCCGACATGCTCCATGATGGTATCAATGAAGTATAAGGAGTCATCAGCAGACTTGGGGTGTTTCATTGACTGTTGAACGTCAAAGGTGACGTTCTCATCCCCAACTCTTAAGATTAATTTACCCTCGCAGACATCGATCAATGCCTGTGCAGTGGCAAGGAATGGCCGGCCCAAGATGAGTGGGACACTATCGTCATCGTTCATGTCCAGGATGACAAAGTCCACTGGGAAGATGAACTTGTCGACACGAACAAGCATGTTCTCGACCACCCCTCGGGGGTATTTCACAGAACGATCAGCAAGCTGGATACTCATACGGGTAGACCTCGGTTCGCCTAGACCCAACTTGCGATACACGGAATATAGCATGAGATTAATACTGGCACCAAGATCTGCCACGCTATGGACGACCGTATTATCACTCAAGATACAGGGAATTGTGAAACTCCCAGGATCGGACATCTTTTCTGGTAACTTTCTCTGCAAGACTGCAGAACAACCAGCACTCAGAGGAATGGAAGAGACTTCGGCTAACTTCTCTTTGTTTGAAAGAATATCCTTAAGAAACTTTGCGTATTTGGGCATTTGCGTAAGTGCCTCAAGGAAAGGAATATTAAGATGAAGTTGCTTCAGAAGATCAAGAAATTTGGAGTTCTGCTCCTCGTCTCTATCCCTACGGACTCTCCCGGGAAATGGGAGTCTAGGTTTGTAGACTCTCGGTGGTGTGCTGGGTGATGGTTGGTTCTCGGCCTGTGCTGAACCTCCGGGGCTGTGCCTTTGATGCACCCTGGCCGGTGGAGACTCCAACTGAATCTCCTCGTCTACCTACTCCTCTACATCTACCGCAGGCTCTTTGACGACTCCTCTCGTCGCCTCTTGAATCACGGGCTCGCTACGTGCCCCCGCACCGCTCCTTGTCGTCACAGCCTTCGCGAACGCCTTTGGATTTTGTTCAGTGTTACTTGGAAGTGTACATGGCGACCTTTCATTTAGACGACTTGCTATCTCTCCCATCTGACGCTCAAGATTTTGAATTGACGCTCCTTGATTTCTCATGAATGATTAGTGCTCCCGGAATTTCTCTTGAGTTTCTTTGTGACGGGAGTCCTCTCGAGTCATGCGTTGCGACAGCATCTGTGTCTGCTGTGCCATCATCTCCTCTAACGTGGGCTTCTTCTCCCCACTATTCGGTCCCTCACCGGAATCCTGGAATAGGCTCTGACGTTGCTGGAAGCCGGACTGATTTCCGTTCCTCCAGTTGGAATTTTGGTTACCTCTCCACCCCGAATTATAAGAATTGAAAGAATGTTGATTTCGGTTTGGATTATTAACGAAGTCGACTGCCTCTTCCTGGAAATCTACCGGGCACTGAACAGTATCATGTCCCCCTCTACAGATCTCGCATAACTTACTTTTCACCTGCAAGTCCTTCACGATCTTTGCTAACGCTTCAACTTGTGCCGCAAGTGCGGTGCTCGTGTCAACCGAATGCATGTCGCGTGATAGGGAATCAACGGTTTTGGTACTTTTAACTGGTGGTCGCTGGTATCCACTTATGGCTAAACCGTTAAACAAGGCAATGCACTCATCCGTATCTTTCGTTGTTAGTAGGTTACCTCCTACAGCTGTGTCGAGCATACTCTGAGTTGCATACGTCACTCCGTTGTAGAACTTCTCAACAACCGCCCAGTCTTGTAGGCCGTGGTTCGGACATAAAGCAAGTAGATTTTTGAACATTTCCCACGCCTCGTAGAAGCTCTCGGTGTCCTCCATCTGGAAAGAATGAATTTGGTTACGCAAACAAGCGGCCTTAGCCGGAGGATCGTATTTTTCAAGAAATTGGGTCTGCATGGCAGCCCAAGTAGCAATGGATCCCTGTGGGAGGGATTCAAGCCACAGACTAGCATTATCAACGAGTGATAACGGAAAGATGCGTATTCGGATACGCCGGCAAGATGAAACGTGTCGCAGATACGTGTAATACGAGTGAGATGGGAATGCGGGTTCTCATGGAGAAACCCGTGAAATTGAGCAGAATGATCAATCGTGTTCAGAACATTAGATGGAATCTGCCAAGTCGTTTGAACTCCTATAGCTGGTGGAGCATCGACCGGACGGGCCCGGTCTGCAACTGTCCACCTCGGTGGTGGATTCGCGTCGCCCATAATCCTATCCCTAATGACGGGTTCAGAAAAAGTAGGAGAAGAGAACGTATTACCGACGGATGTAGATGAACTGGAAGACGGTTTTGTACGACGTCTCTCAAGAAGCTCTCTCTATGGTTCGGGAAATCCTTCAACTTCTGGTGGTCATAGAGATCGAGTACGTCGCATACAACTATTAAAATAAATAAAAGAAATATTAATTAGCTAAACTATTTTAAACTAACAAATAAGAAAGACAAGTAGTAAATAAGGCAAGTCCTAACTCGAGTCGTTCTTAATACGCCTCAAACCATGTCCCCGGCAACGGCGCCAAAAACTTGATGTGCGAAAATATATATATAAATAAAACACAAGTCGCAACTAAGCTTTAAAAACCAAACAATCTATCCTAGTTCACACAAACGGCAAGTGTACCGGTCGCGTATAGCACAGATGAAGAAAGTCCGGATATCGAACAAAGACACGTGAAAACGTTTATAATTACTAAACTCTAACCAAGACTCACCAAAATATTTAATTGATTTATTTTAGAATTTATTTAACTACTTAACTTAACTGAATGAAAACTTTTGACAAAACTTTGAAAACTTTGGTTTAAATTCAATGAATAAAGACGTCTACCTAGGAATGAATCATGTTGATAGAAATAACAAGACAACGGATTGAAAATATTCACGACACCGGTTATAAAAGATGACACAACTAAAACTTGTTTAAGAAAGTCAAATTACCTCTCAGTCTCTCTAACAAACTCTAACTTATCTTAGTTGATTTTAAAGAATAAACCGGAAAAACAATTATTAACGTGTTCAAATGTCGACTCTCCTCTCGGTCTCATCGACACACTATCCTAATGGAGACAAATACTATGTCACCAAGGATAGAGGAACAATTTAACTTAACCCAAATTAAACCAACTAATTGCACATAAACACTCAAACTTGACAAGACAAAAACCCGCTATCGCGCGGTCTTAATTCTAACAAGTAAAAGCAACGAGACAATATTACTTCTTATCACCTCTCGGTCTCAAAGAATGTGTATTTTAACTGACTTTAGATGATTTATATTACCCACTTATCCCTACGGTTGTACACCCCGCAAATAAACCCTAAACACCAAGTCAAGAGTCTAACAAGCAATCAATTAATCAAAACTAATTCAATTAACTAATGCAAGAGGATTATAAGTAATAAAACTTAAAACACAGCCATCACACACAATCTAATTTATGGTTTAGTTAAACTTTACATCAATAAGTCAACTCTTGAATATTAACAATCCATTAAACAAGTCTAAACTATTCAACAATCATCTATCCTAGGTAGAACAAGCAAGTTTAGCCTAACATAGATTTTGGACAGCCATGCATACTTAAGAAAAACATTATAAACATCATCATAAACATAATCAAACTCATTCAAGATTCAAACACAATCAATAACAAGTCAAACTATCAATCACTTGCAAAACAATCAAAAGTAAAAGATCAATTTAACAAAGTTAGGGTTCTTGAACAATAACCAAAGATTAAAGATGATTACTTAGGGTTTTTGGCTGAGATTAGGGATGTTATTGATGCCTAGCTACTGTACCAAGATCCTCCTTGATGTCCTCCTTGATCTCCAGCCGTCACAGCCGCCACTTACTTCTTTTTTTTCTTTCTTTTGGCCGCTGCTACAGTTGTTCCGATCGGAACCTGCTGCCCAAGTTAGGGTTTTGTTATTTTCGGGTTTTAGGCTTAGATAATGGCTGAAAACTCCAATAATTAACTTCATATAATATTATAAAAGGCTTCTAAGATGTGGGCTTGGGTCGGGCCTTGACTTATAAGTTTGAAAGTTGACCAATTAAGCCCCTAAACTCTTCAATTTTAACTCTTTTTTCCACCAAACCTCATAACCTACAAGTAAACAATCAACTTTATAAAATCAAGCATAAACAAACTATCAAACTTAATAATTAAACTAAAAAGCAATTAAAACATGATAAAAATGATACGGAAAGTAAATGTGTTTTACAACACATCAATGTCCCTACGCAAGAGATCGCGTTCTTGTAACATCCCGAAATTTCTAAGAATATTATAATTAAATAAATTAATATCAATGGGAAAGTTTACTCGGGTTAGTCGGAAAAAAAAATTAATAGAGTAGAAGCTAGTATGGGTCGGGCTAGTGTTGGGTAATGGATATGGGTTATGGACTTGGTAAGGAAGGGAGAGGCTATGGGCTTAAGCCAATGATCCATAATTATATAAACCTTAATCCCCATTTTCCATTCATTTCACACATAATCCATACACCACCAAAACACACACTTAGCTCTCTCTCATCCTACTCTCTCTCTCTCTAGCCGAAATTAAGAGGAAGAAGAAGGATAATCGATTTCCGACCCGAGGTAATGATAGTTTAATATTGTACGAGCCTAAAACGTTAGTTATAGTCGCGTAACGACGAGCCGACACCGTTAAACCGTTTAAATCACAAGAT
This sequence comes from Bidens hawaiensis, assembly GCF_021521415.1. Lineage (NCBI taxonomy): Eukaryota > Viridiplantae > Streptophyta > Magnoliopsida > Asterales > Asteraceae > Bidens > Bidens hawaiensis. The sequence continues at coordinate 128,043 of NW_027505642.1, forward strand.
CCGGGTGGAATCGGGTATAAACCGGACCTAAGATGAGTTTAGGGATCACCCTAGCTCAAATCTGGATCAAACGGGACGAAAAACGATGAAAACGGTGGAAGAACGAGTGAGATCTCGTTTTTCCGGAAACGCGGTTTTCCGGCGATGACGGTGCCGGAAAGGCGGCGCCGGAAAAGATAAAGGTGTCAGGGAATGTTCCCTGACCTAACCCTAGTTCGCTAAGGAAACTTAGCGAATCAGAGGGTGATTCTTTAGCTAGTTCACTAAGAAAACTTAGAGAACTAGAGGGTGATTCGCTAGCTAGTTCTCTAAGGAAACTTAGAGAACTAGAGGGTGATTCGCTAGCTAGTTCGCTAAGGAAACTTAGAGAACTAGAGGTTGATTCTTTAGCTAGTTCGCTAAGGAAACTTAGAGAACTAGAGGGTGATTCGTTAGCTAGTTCGTTATGGGAGCTTAGCGAATCAGAGGGTGATTCGTTAGCTAGTTCGTTATGGGAGCTTAGCGAATCAGAGGATGATTCTTTACCCAATTCGTTAAGGGCAAAGTAAAGAACTAGGAGTTTAATATAAAGACAGAATGGTCCCTGGACTTAGAAAGGAATGAGATAATTACATAGTAGCCCTTGGACTTTGATAATTTATGAAAGATGCCCTTAAAGGATTAACGAGTAACGATTAACTAACCGGGTAATGATTCAAGGAAGTAAAATCGGCTTAGACACGTAAGACTAATTAAGTAGTAATGAGGATGGCTAGAGTAGTATTTGATATTCAATTATTAAACATTTAGACGCGCACAGCTCGAGAAGGAATAATCAGTAGCCGAAGAAGTAACCAAGTTCAGGTGAGTTTCTAGCCCCATTCCTTGTTATGTTTTCGGGGCTGTGTGCATACTCGATGTGTTGTTAATACATTTATCCTAAGTGATAAGTGTATGCCATATGTGATATATGTGATGGATATGAATGATTGCTTGTCGGTACGCGAACGATCTTCGGATATTGCGCGTACTGTCAGGTTAAAAATAAAGGTACGAATATTATATATCGAAGATGTATGAACATTACAAATGAACACTTGTCGTGGCGTGAACGATCTTCGGATATTGCACGTATCGACAAGGGGGATGGTTATTAAATGAATGATGTAAAGAACGCCTAGAGTGTTCTTATGCTATAATGTAATTATTGTATATGTGAAGTATGTGTGTACAGGTACTCTAATGGTATGTGAGTCCTACGTTCGACATAGTAAGTTAGGATGGCGAATCCCTCTAACTTCTGTTGGACATAGACTTGGCAGGTGATGGCGTAGTTAAGGACTGCGGGCCTTATACGTGATGTAGATGATAGATGTAAACGTAGATAGGGACGGTGGGCCTTATACGTGTTATAGGAGATAGACGCCAACGTAGATCAGGACTGCGGACCTTATACGTAATGTAGATAGGCGTCAGCACAAGAAAGGACTTTGGACCTTATACGTGCTATATTTGTGTTGTGGTAGCATAGGGGAAGACTGCGGACTTCGTACGTGCTATGGTTATAGGTGATAGACGCCAACGTAGATAAGGACTGCAGACCTTATACGTATTATAGATAGGCGTCAACACAAGAAAGGACTGTGGACCTTATACGTGCTATACTTGTGTTCTGGTAGCATTGGGGAAGACTGCGGACTTCGCATGTGCTATGGGTTAAGTTGCAACATAGGGAAGGACTGAGGACCTTGTACGTGTTGTCAATATAGGATGGTACAGGGAAGGACTGCGGACCTTGCACGTACCATAACTGGTGAACATAGGTAAGGACTGCGGACCTTTTACGTGTTCACGATCTTGAGTACAGGTATAGACAGCGGACTATGAACGTACTCTCGGTAGACTGAGATTAGTGATTGTAGATATGTATGTATGTATGGTAGTAGGGTAACAGATTAAGTATGGATATGTATCTTCGGATATGTATGTATGTGTATGTATTGTATGGCGTCTGATTAACTAGAACTCGCTCAGCGTAGCTGACTTTTAGTATGCACGCAGGTGAGCTGATTATAGAGTTATCATGAGGACGGCACATGGCATGGATTGAACGGCTGGCATCTGAAGATGGAAGAAACGATGTTTTAAATATGATATTTTATGTTATGGTTTTAAAGAAAAGATTAATTGTTTTGTAATAAACGGTTAAAGTTTTATATTCCGCGAAAGTTTAATAAACTCTGATTTGTAGAACTGTGTTTATGAGTAAATCCGACGCTAAAGTAGGGCTACCGGGTTCGGGGCCTTACAGTTCTGCTTCTCACCTACCGTTTGACACGTCTACTTCGTCAAATCAAACTCATTGTCAATCATCTAGGCACGTTGCAAGTCGATCTTCGTTAGCCTCTCATTCGTCATCCACTTCTCTCTATATTGATAATGGGGATTGTGACAGAATTTGTCAATTTTGTGGTGCCCTCTTTTGGTATGATGAACGGATTGTGTCACTTTCTACTAATCGGTGTGTTAAGTATAATCAGTGTTGCAAAGGTGGACGCGTAGTTTTGCCATTTCCAAGAAGACCTTACACTTCACTCATAAATCTCTACCAACGGTCTAATTTTATGACAAATATTAGAGCTTACAATTCCATGTTCTTCATGACCTCCTTTGGTGCAAAGGTTGACAATAGTGTTAATCGAGGTCCAGGTCCTTATGTTTTCAAGATTGCAGGCCAGGTTCATCACAGGCTAGGCTCTCTTTGTCCTTCTGCAGATGCTAGACCACGCTTTTTACAAATGTATGTCTACGACACTGACAATGAGATTTCAAATAGACTTCACGCATTTAGTAATGAAACTCATTCTGAGCTTAACGCGGAAACCGTTAGCCTAATATTACGCATATTGGAAAGTTGTAACGAACTTGTCAAGCTCTTCCGAATAGCTAGAGATTTCCTCCGGTCACATGCAAACTTTCAACATATGCCTTTATGGATCTGATCGTGCTCGTACATATAACAGACTCGTTCCTGGAACTATTGGTGCAATAGTATCCGATGGTGATCCATCGTGTCACCAATTTGACATAATTATTCGCCATAAGGACGACACGCCACAACGCATATCAAAATTGCACTCACTATACATGTCATTGCAATATCCGTTGCTTCTCCCATTTTGTGAGAGCGGATGGTCACCAAGTCTAAAGCTGCGTGAACCGGACGGTTCACAAGACAAAAGGCTGACTATCAACATGTACTACAGCTACGTATTACATGATCGATATAATGTTTACACGTTGTTAAGGGGAGGTCGTCTGTCACAACAATATATGGTTGATGCATATGTCTGTATTGAAGAAAATCGTCTAGACTACATAAGAAACAATCAAAATATATTTCGTATCGAATTTCTTCAAGGCATATATGATGCAGTTCAACGTGGTGATACCGAAGGTCGAGAGGTCGGCAAACGAACGTTTCTTCCGTCTTCGTTTACTGGTGGGCCACGCTACATGTACAAGCACTATCAAGATGCTTTAGCGATCTGTAAAGTTCATGGCATTCCTCAATACTTCATTACCTTCACATGTAATGTCAAGTGGCCAGAGATTGAAAGATATATGTCACAATTTCCATCACTAAAACCACAGGACCGCCCTGATGTTATTGCCAGAGTATTTCAAATAAAAGTAAGGTCGTTAATCCGCTTTCTAAAAGAGAAGAAACCATTTGGAGAGGTGCCCGCAGGTAATTTATTTGTTTGACCACAAACACATATTCATTTATGTAAACCATTATTACAACTTATGTTGACGTTGCTGCCATTATCATTCGATGTAGATTTATACACCATCGAGTTTCAAAAAAGAGGACTCCCTCATTGTCATTTGCTTTTATGGGTAAATCCTGCATGTAAGATAAGGGACGAAAGTGAGGTTGACAATTATATATCTGCGGAGATACCAGACCCTAATGTTGATCCTAATCTACACAAGATCGTTACTGATCTCATGATGCACGGACCATGCGGTCTGTTGAGACCAACATCACCATGTATGTCATCCGGTAATTGTTCAAAGAACTTCCCAAAATATTACCAAGAAGAGACGTCATTTGATAGTAATGGGTATGTTCACTATAGGCGCCGGTCAAATGGCTTCACTGTTGTCAAGGACAACGTCACACTAGACAATGGATATGTTGTTCCATACAACCGTGCTCTATGTCTACATTACATGGCTCATATCAACGTTGAGTACTGTGGCTGGAGCATGCTTATCAAGTACCTATTCAAGTACATATCCAAAGGTGCCGATCGTGTTCACTATACTATAACAAAGACCCCTGCCTCTACTGGTACAACCCATTATGAAGACGCATCACACCTCAATGAAATACAAAACTTCGTTGACGGTCGATTTATACGTACACATGAAGCATGTTGGAGAATTTTTAATTTCTTAATCCATGACAGAAATCCAGCTGTACAAGTCCTCGCGGTCCATTTTGAGAATATGCAGAACATAACTTTTAGGGATAATGATGACCTTGATAGTCTCGTCCACAACCCATACAATAGACTTACCATGTTGACCGAGTGGTTACGTAACAATCAATTTGACAGCACTGGTCGTCACCTTCGATATATTGACTATGTTACAGAGTATAGGTGGGAATCAAAAAGTTGGATAAGAAGATGGTCTAGAAAGACACCACCAATAGCAAGGCTTATATACGTACATCCAAGTTGTGGTGAGACCTTTTACCTACGCATGTTGTTAGGTTACCAAAAAGGTTGTCGTTCGTACACTTGCATACGAACGGTGAATGGTCAAATTTATCCGACATTTCGTGCTGCATGTGAGGCGTTAGGATTATTGGGTGATGATAGAGAATGGTCATCTACAATTTATGAGGCATCAAATTGGGCCTCCACGTCAAAATTACGATCCCTGTTCAGCCATATGCTTTTGTATTGTGAGATATCAAACCCACTTGAACTATGGAAACAACATTGGCAAAAGATGGCAGACGATGGGCAACAAACATATGGCATTGCAAATGAAGATGACCTAAGGCAGTATGTCTTATTCGAGCTAGAATTATTACTACGATTAAGTCCTTCTGGAAAAACATTAAAAGATTACGGTTTGCCAATGCCAAATGCCAACATGCTACAACGCCTACAAAATAGGCTCTTGATGGACGAAAAAAACTACGATAGGCAGTTGTTAGCATCAGAACATGCATTGTCTCTAACACGTCTCAACCCACAACAAAGGTTGATATATGACCATGTCACGTCAGCCATTTCGTCAAGTCAACAAATATTAGCCTTCGTATATGGTCATGGTGGAACAGGAAAGACATTTTTATGGACAACAATAATTGCTTCATTACGTTCCACTGGTAAAATTGTATTGGCTGTTGCTGCCTCCGGGATTGCATCATTGTTAATGCCATCAGGAAGAACCGCCCACTCACGATTTAAAATCCCACTTGATTTGACGGACAACTCAACTTGCCAAATAAAGAAGAACACTCAATTGTCTCAGTTACTAGATGAAACGTCTCTTATCATATGGGATGAGGCTCCAATGAATGACAAAAGTGTCTCGAAACATTAGACAGATCGTTAAAAGACTTATTTAACAACCCTGATCGGCTGTTTGGTGGCAAGTGTGTATTACTTGGTGGCGACTTTAGACAAACTCTTCCTATAATACCGGGGGCTTCCAACGCGACAATCATTTCATCTACCTTACCAAGATCTTATCTTTGGAGGCATTTCAAAGTGTACAAACTAACAGAAAACATGCGTCTACACAGACCAAATCTAACGTTAGAAGAACAACATTCAATATCTTCATTCTCGTCATGGTTGGTCGCTGTAGGCGATGGTGATATAGGCACGACTGACATTAACGAACCACAAACCACAAAAAAAAAAATAATACCACCACAATACTTGATTCCTTTTAAATAAAATTCATTGATATACCTAATTAACTTCATATATGATGAAGAAACTTTGGCCAACCCATCTGCTACAACACTATCAACCAAGGCTATTGTTTGTCCTAAAAATGACACTGTAAATGAACTTAATACAACAATACTAAACATAACACCAGGAACAATAACAACGTACATTAGTATCGACTCCATAGTTGCCCAACCAGGTGACAACAATGCCAATGCGTCTTTATACCCGGTAGAGTACCTTAATCTAATGAACTTTAACAGTCTCCCGCCACACATCCTTGAGCTGAAAGTTAACGCACCAATAGTACTCCTTAGAAATCTAAATCCACTTGACGGTCTTTGCAATGGCACACGATTAATTATCACACATCTGTAACCAACAATAGTTGAGGCACATATAATGACCGGAAAATTTGTAGGCCGTCGTGTGTACATACCAAAAATAACCCTAACTCATAAAGACAAGCAACTACCTTTTGAAATGAAAAGAACACAATTCCCGATAAGACTTTGTTTATGCAATGACAATAAACAAGAGTCAAGGGAAATCACTAGACAAAATAGGCGTTTACCTTTCAAAACCTGTTTTTCACATGGACAACTTTATGTTGCCTTATCAAGAGCAACCACTCCTGAATCCTTAAAGATACTGATAGTACCGGAAAATAGTGAAGACTATAATGTTACAAAAAACATAGTATACTCTGACTTTTTGAAGGAAATAAACCATACATGTTCCTAATACTTTATCATATCAATTCTTTCTTACACATAAATACTTACCATTGACACACAACACACAATAGCATCATCAATAATTTTACAATCTTTTTTTTTTCATTTATCCCTAATGTATATACAATTTTTACACTATCCTATGTGAATGACACAGGACAAAAAAATGACATACATACGTCTCTCCGAGATCAAACCACGTCAGAAACCAAAGGTTATTACAATACGTGTCTTGAAGCGTTGGGTCTCAAAAGGAAAAAAACCAGAATTGTGCTACCTATTTGTTGATCAACATGTAAGTACCTTCAATTTACTATGCATATTATATTATTATATAAAGTACGCGTATATGTGACACTTGATTAAACTTATAAAACATGAATTTTTAATAATTTCCCTAAAACTATTGACATTTTCTAATTGCTACATGCAGACGCAATTGAATGCTCAGCTGACCTAATAGACGAGTCATACTTTGAAGACATCATCAAAATTCAATCATGCTACAATGTCAGCAACTACATATCAAGTGTACCCCGAAGATCCATGGCAATATGCCCTCATAAAGCATCACTCATAATTGGAAAGAAGACACAGTTTGTCCCTGTTACTAATGACAACATACCAAATTGCTAGTATCACTTCGCACGTTATGAGCAACTTCAAGAACGCCTTGAATCTTGGGATCTACTTACAGGTAACATTCATCATCATAAATTAAATGTAACTATAATCTAACCTAATTCTGACACAACATTCAACATTCGCAGATTACATTGGATGTGTAGTGAGCAACCGAACTACAGAATCCAATAACTTAACATTAAGAAAGATATACATCAGAGATTTCAGGTGAAAACATAATTGATATAATTGATGTGCCCTTCACACAACTCATGTTGATTTAAGCTTCCATGTTTCGTAATTAATCTTCTATAATATTTTCAAAAACATGCTACTAATTCTTATCTTTTCAAACAGTGACAAACAAGTGCTCGTCACCTTATGGCCTGGTCAGATTGACTTGATCGACGATAGAACAACAGCTGGAGATACAATTGCCATCACATCAGTCAGAGTAACACAATTTGGCGGTATCTACTATAACTCAACAATTCATTTCACAATATTATGCACATTACTATATGTGCAGACTAAAGGCAAAACCTACACATGCATAGCCAGAATAAACGAAGTGGCAACCAACCGAAACTGGTACTTTGCACAGTGCTCCAGGTGCCCAAGTACTTTGTACCCAGAAGAAGAAGACGATGAAGACGGTTGCAAAACATCATTCGCTTGTCGAGACCATGAAGATATCACACCAAAATTCCAGTAAGATAATGCTTCTCATATTCCAAAATATCTATTAAATTGCATATATGATGACATATTAATCTTTTAATTATAATTTTTATATACATTTATAAAATTCCGCATGCATATGTGTGGTTCAATGTTTGTACTCCTATTTTTCACGATTACGGTCGTCAGTGGACAAAGTTATTAGTTCTGTATGTTATGTTTCGCTTTAATTTTTTCGTCTTTCAAATTTATTTTTTACACAACTTCATTAATTCTCTTTATTTTGTTTGTAGACTTTTGATTAATTAAGAAGAATCTTAACAACCGCCAAAGAATTTTGTTTTTAACTGTATGACATACAATAGGTGCATATCATACACATACTACATCTCATAAGACTATTGAATGATACCTAAATTCATATATGACAGGTACTGTTTGAATGCCTCGATAACTGACGACACAAACACAACAGATGACGTGATCTATGATGAAACAATGACTGATGCACTAAGAACAGAATGCCGTGTGATGGTTTTAGACAAAGGAAACATTGACCAGAAAGTATTGCCACCAGAGATCTCTGCAATGATTGGTGTTCCAAAGTTATTTGAACTAACTAAAAGGGCTGACAACTCAATATCCGTCAACTAGATAAGCGACACACCAGACACTAATGTTCTTCAGCCCAAATCGGCATCCACATCAACAAGCCTCACACCACAAACACCAGATCCAAAGAGAAAGAGGCCAATGCAAGATGTTCCAGGTATACACATCCTTCAATAACCATTAAATATTGTTATGACCAACGACAATATGTTGTTTATTGAACTAAAGCTTCAACTATCATTATGACAAATTCAGGTGAAAAGAGACAGAAGATGTAAAGGGGACTCCAACAATGCATGCTTTTTGTTAACACCTACTATAACTAGGTAAGAAACATTTAAATAATATAGCCTAAACACCAGCGATCTTAACACATAAAAATTGAATTGAAACAGGTTTCACATGTCGAAAATTACGGGAAACTTATTTTGGCGGAACTAACGCACATCTCAAAGACATGGCTGTAAAATTATGCAAATATGTAATTACTAAAAGGCTCTACTATGTAAAAAGGCCTAACTAGATGTTATGTTAAACATAAACAAGTAGGTACATGACCACCAGCGCTACGACCCACTTTTTGTAACTCTATGGATGTTGTACCACTTTACTTCCTTTAGGTTGTTTAATGCTTAATATTATGTAAATTAAGTGTGGAGTATTCTACAGGAGCTTTTTTGATACTACGTTACATTTTCATAACAATAGCTACGAATCAACAGAAATTGCATTACACTTTAATATTCATCAAACAACACCTCAAACCCGCCGCAACGCGCGGATCAGCTTTCTAGTTATTTATTTATTTATTTATTAACGTGACAAGAAAATTGGAAGTTTGTCACGTTAACAATTTATTCAATTTCCAAAAGCTGAGGGTTGCAAACCCAAAAGGCCGAAATGACATCAGTTGGGTCTTTATTTAGTGGGTTCAGCGATAAGCCCAATTCTTGTTTATTTAAACCCAAAATGATTGAGCCCATTTAGATGTCAACTCAAGCAAATGCTACGTAATTTGACTTTCATATATTTTTTCTTTTTATCATGCATTTGTGATTTGCTCTATTTTACTCATAATACCGATTTAATTAAGTTTTATTATGAAACCTACAACAAATAAAAAGAAAACGCAGCTAATAGTAATATCTTTTATAAACATACCAGCTTGGCTAGCTAGAATTGTGTACACGGATTTTCTAAAATAGATCATTTTTCATTGGATTATTAAATGACATATAATCCATTCGGGTTCTGTTTTCTTTTTTACGAGCATCATTCGCTACAATGTTGACGACGGGTGGACTATCTAGACCTCAACATGTTTTGATAAAATAACGAAAAAAGCTACAAGATGACATTCCCATGCACACGTCTTTTAAATTCTCCTGATATAATAAAGTTTTTAATCCGTACTTTATATGTTAGCAAACATGCTCTATCACATCTTTAATGTTGATATGTACATCTATTCTCATATTTATCATAATTGAATGACAAGATTTTATCGGTCACCACTGTCATCTCATATTGAATTAAAGATTCTTTAAAAGAAAAAAAAATTATATACAAAAGTATTTGAACACTAACCAAACCATTCGTAGTTTGACTAATATATGATAAGATTTTAAATTGAATAATTATTATATTCAATCGATAGCATTAATAAATAACCGAAATACCACATTTAAAGATAGTTAGTTTGATATATTCGATAATTAGTTTAATGAAGGAGGCAACAACTGACAAATGACAAAGGTTGCAAGTTTTTATTAGAGGTTATAGATCGATGTATTTTTAATATACGATAATATAAAAAGTAAATGTATATAAAAAATACCAATCAATTCTCCCAAACACGTCTAACATTAATATATCAAAACAGTAACAAACTCTCCATCTAAACTTACAAATATATAAATTCAATAACTTATTTTAATAAATACCTTGGAAATAACCCAATTTAATAAATAATTGTTCTAACGACACAAGTTTAAACTTAACTTGAGTACAAGATAATGAAGCAGAATTACACATACGTTGGATAAAGTGTTCATTAACCTCCCCAAAACCATGTGCCCATCAAAAGTCAAAACTACTTTTCCTTTATAAGTACGCAACAATTATTTTAAGTGAGGGAAAAAAAAGTTTTTCTCAATGTTTTAATAACCGCTTCAAACTGATATGTATTATTAGATGTATAGGCTATCGGAGACATCAATCCGGTCTATATTTCTGGTTGAACAACCAGATACAACCGGTTGAACTGTTTCCGAGCCCGACCAACACGAAATGATATCAAACTTGAAAGATAGTTAGAAGGTCTTCAACAAAAAAAATAAAAATAAACAAAAAAATAAAATAAGCTATATATGATCTTTGAAGTGAGAAAGCCCAACGGTAACATAAAATGTTTGTTTTGAGTTTGATGTAGATAAGGTCTTCATACAATTACATGACGTGTATAAACTTATAAAAAAAGTGATGTTGATGTTTTGTTTGCTATTGCAACTTATTATTTTGTGTGCAATAATTAGTTTCACACGTGAATTGTGTGTGCAAATTTAGCCATTCATCTCTCTTTTTTTGCTTGTTTGCTTTACTATATATGAAATATAATAATTCATTTATGTTGGGTTTCAAATTGAGATTCAACCTTTTTTCTTTCTTTTCTAAGTTTGGGTTGTTTGTATAGATCAAACTTGATTTAAGAACACTAATGATTGTTGCGTATTAAATGATACTTACGCGCACTTAGATACAAGAATTGACGGTGATGCGTCATAGTAACGATGATGGTGACATTGACGAGTGGTAGGTAGTGGTGGTGAGAGACGCTGGTGATGGGTGATGGACTGGTGGTGACTCATTTGAATCAACCCATTAATTTTTCATTATAATAGTTTAACGATTATAAAAAGGTTTATTATTATAATTTAAGTAGATTATAACAAATTACCCAATCAACCCATTAATTTTCATGTGTAACCAAATATAATTAGAAAAACTACAAAAATCTAGTTACAAAATAAGCAAGATTTCGAAAGAGTTTATTTCACGTGAACACTCAAAACAATTGTTAATCTAGAGCTGTAAATGAATCAAGTCAAGTCGAGTCATGATAAGCTCGAACTCAACTATTTAATCTTTACAAGCTAGAATGTTGAGTTTGAGCTTCGCTCATTAAAATCTAAAGCCAACTCTTTTATTTGAAAGCAAAATTATTTTACATAATTTATAATTTTTATATATTAAAATAGGGTAATAGCTTATACATATATATTAAAATTTGGGCTTTAGCTTAAGCTAGCAAAACGGTCCAACTAACAAGTGAACTTATTATATTAAATGCTCGACTCGCTTATAAATATATCAGTGTCAAACTAGCTATTTTAGAGCGAGCTTTGAACGAGCATCGGGCAACGAGTTTTCTCATGACATGGTTTGTTAGCTCATGCTATGTTTGTGAGTTAAATAGTTGTTGCAAAAATATAAATAAATAAAATAAAATAAATTCTTATTTTGAAAATTAGGTATGAAGAGGCCATATATATCAATGATCCCACTCACCAAAACAAACCTATCAAACACAAACATTAAAATACCAAACTAGTTTTCAAACAACCAAACATATGTCTGCTTCAATGCTTTATTGTGGTAAAGTTTACATATCCGGTGCACGAAACAAGCCGGCTCTCGAGTCGATTGAACGAGCCGCTAAAATGTTTCCCGATACCGCAATTGTTAACAAGTTTGATGATGAGACTTACAATAGAGTTTGTTACACTCTTGTCTCCAAATCAACAGATTCTTTGAAGAATGCGGTTTTCTCGATGTTCAACGCAGCTTATGAAGCCGTTGACTTTGACCAACATAGTGGAACTCATCCTCGTCTTGGTGTCGTTGATCATGTTTGCTTTCATCCTTTAGGTTCAACTTCTGTTCAACAAGTTGCATTGATTGCTAGAGCTCTAGCTAAGGATGTTGGCTCCATACTTAAAGGTTTGATCATTCATATAACTTTATCTAATAGTTATTATTATTATATTTTGATCGACATTATTATTACTTATGCTGTTGTTTGTAGTTGTTATTTTGAACGTTATTATTATTAATATTAATATTATTATTACTACTACTACTTTAAAGTTTAAACTTTATCTAATAATGATTATTATTATATTTTGATCGACGTTATTATTACTTCAGCTGTTGTTTGTTGTCGTTATTGTTATTATTATTTTGAACGTTATTATTATTAATATTAATATTATTATTATTACCACTACTTTAAACCACATTATCATTATTACTACTGCTACTGCTGTTGCTACTCCTGTTGTTATTTATTAATATTTATTATTATTTTGATCGGTACTACTACTATTATTATTATTAATGTTCATTGTAGTCCCTTGCTACACATATGGAGCTGCTCACAAAGATCAAAGATTATTGGATGCGGTCCGGAGGGAACTAGGCTACTTCAAGCCGAATGTGACAGGACAACAATGGTCAGGTGGGCTAGAGTCAGAGGTTCTACCACTTGAACCGGATGAAGGTCCAACACAAGTGGTTAAAGCCAAGGGTGTGGTGGTCATAGGAGCAAGTGGATGGGTGGTTAACTACAACGCGCCAGTGTTTTGCAAGGACATTGGTGTGGTTCGCAGGATTGCAAGGAGAGTGAGTGGAAGAGGTGGTGGGCTTGCATCGGTCCAGTCGATAGCTTTAGTTCATGATGATGTTATTGAGGTGGCTTGTAATTTAGTTGAACCGAGTCTGGTTGGTGTTGATCAAGTCCAGGGTGCGGTTGAACAGCTAGGAGCCGAGGCGGGTGTGACAGTTGGGAAAGGGTATTTCACTGATCTATCGCCCGATGACATTATTCAAACCTACTTTAAGATGATATCATCCGGACAATGAAACAATTTCATTGAATTAATCTTGATCTTTATTGAGTTATAAATTGGATAATTAAGTGGATTAATATCCACATGTGTGCATGTAAATAAAATTTGTAGTTTGGTATGCATCAATTTTAAGATATAAAAGATCAAGGTTGATTTTGATATGCATTGTTGTTCATGTGAAATTCAAAATCTCTATATTAGTATATACATTCACATGTGTTATTTAAAGCTATGTGCACATTACATGTGTAGTAACTAGTAATGTGTTCTCTAACAAAAAAACATGAGAGCTATGATGACAAGGATGTCAATTGATGTTTATCAACTATATGTACACATATATATTGTCTAGTATAAATAATCAAGCTACAAAGACAACAATACAAAAATGGTGTTCATCGTTTCTTTGTTTTGTGGGAATTAGCCAAGAGGATATGGTAGCAATGATGACAACTAGCCAACTAAGACAATAAGATTAATTAATAATGACAACATAAGCTTTAACTATCACTAAAGAAATTAAAGTTGTAATCACACACGTACGTCCTAAAAACAAGAATTTGAGTTAAATATTCAAGTAATCCTTAATTCATGCAATCATGTAACCATGTGTTATGTACATATGGTAAGTTTGTGTTTTTATATTTAAAATTTCATATATTATCCTCACTAATCACTCAAGATAGATATTAAAAACCATATTGAAGAAATACTAATTCAACCTAAGGGGTAAACTTATGTCTCATCCGGGTTTAGGGTCAGATCTGATCTTCACGAGTTTTATCTGTCAAACCTATAAAACATGACACTGCGAGCTCGTTACGAGAAGAAGAATAGGAAATGCTTCTCGTAACCACCGTCCGGCGTGTTAATCAGTACAAGTTCTTAGAGAATAATCGTAAGAGTGAGAATTCCTTAAATGTTGGTTTGAGTGTGGTATTTATAGCCGCTAGAGAAGGATTAGTCGAGCTATCACTATCAGAGTATCAGTAGAACCTTCTATTCTTGGCGGGGAGAGGTTTCTAATTGGACGTGACAGTGTTACAGTGTTGGTGTTTTGTCCTTCGTCCTTGGGGAATCTTAAATTGTATGCATTTTTGTCTCCTCCGTGGGTGACTGGTCTCTTGCCCACGGGCTTCTTGTAAGTTGATAAGGACGGATCCGTGTGTGGTAACTAGTGTTGTTCCTCTAACAATGAGGGTTAATCCGCGGGAGATATCTAAGACCATCTTATGGTGTATTTGAATCCACGAACGAGTTTAGGACCCTATCTATTCACATGTAAATTAGCCCACAAGAAATAATAATAAAAACACACTCCAAAACATCATTTCATGGAGCAATTTTGTCATTACTTAGGATCATGTATAAAGAATACGAAAAAATGAAAGTAGAAATACTGAATGGGTTATAGGTCAACATCATTGGCCACATCATCAAATTCACGGGTTGCTTATCTAGTCAGGACTAACATGCATGTATTATTAGAGCATCTCCAATCATGTATCCACTTTCTCATTTAGTTTAGGTGGCAAATGACATGGATGAGAGATGAGAGAGAAATAGATGAGAGAGGGTGTCATGTTCATAAAAGTGAATAAGTGTGGATGAGTTATGTGAGTTGGAAGTTGGTAAAAAGTTAGAGAGATGAAAGAGAAAAGTAGAGAGATGAGAGAGAAGTGGATAACTAGATCATCCGCTTTGTTTTAGCATTGTGGATGCTCTTATGTATAAGCCGACGAAAGAGTACATATGAAGGGGGTAGGATGGATAAAGGCAATTAATTTGTTTTCATTTTGTATTGTTTTTAAGTGAAAGAATATAATGTTATTTTGACATAACTTAATATATCTTTTACATTATTTAGTGATATATAATCAAATCAAATGTGGTGTTCATAGGTGTACAATGAAACAAAATATATTAAAATTAAAATAATAAAATAATAATAATTAGAATGTGGGCGAAGGGCAATTCAATCAATGATACTCACGGCATGTTGGTGTTTATGGAAAGCGATAAATGAAAAAATAAAACTATGCTTAATGGTTCAAGGGTGTCGATTAACAGATTCAAAGAAGACAAAATTAAGACGATTATCGTTTTTATGGGTCAATAACATGGGAGAAATGGTGGGGTTATATTGAGAGAGGTGGTGTTTATTTACGTTTTGAATAATCTTAATGTAATTTAGTGTTAAGGTTGTATTAGCCTATGTCGATGTAAACTTGGTGGTTACGAGGGACTTACTAGTTACTAGTCGCAATGCTTAAATAAAAGTTGATTGTTAAAAAAGCGTAACTCATATATCCTTTTCATGTGTACGTTTTTAAATCAAATGACATCTTCGTTATTTATACTGAATTTATTAATCGGAGAACAAGTACACTGTATTTTCTAGAAAAATCTCGTCTACGTGGTTAAATGTACATTAAGGTGATTACAATTTACAAAGAATACTTGTTACTCTGATTTCTATACAACCTTAAGGATTGAGATTAAAGACTAGAAATTTTGTTTTAAAGAAATAATGTCATACGTGATGCGTCCTCTTCCATTCTTTTGTCCATATCAGTTGTAACTTATACCTAGACTAGAAATCGGTTAATCTGTATCATTAAAAATTAGGGTCTCACTAGCAAAGTAATAGTTCAAGTACAACTATAAAAGATGAGATAAAAGCTAAAGATTACATCATTCAAACCAATTGTCACACACAAGAAATAGGTTAATCCAAATGAACCAAATTTTTTTAGAACGAGACAATTTGAATCTACTTAAAATAATATACAACAAATCATTTTTATTATTGATTATTATAAAATTTTCTAACTTAAATTTTGTCCAAGTGGATAGATTGCACCCACAGCTATATTGTGTTGCCGCTTGTCATACCCTAAAACCCTGTCATGTGACTTGAATTACATATATAAAATTGCGGGATCATTGATCCCATCATTGATCCCCTTTTAACACTTTCCAAAAGTCTCATGAAAAGTTATATGTTCTTTACAATTATTTGATTACATTTACAATTCAATTATCTTACTTGTTGTGTTATCCAACATTTAATTATGTGTTACATTTCATTGTCGCATTAACAATGTCCTATACCCTATGGCATGTTTCATATTAAAGCTGGCATCCTTGTCAACATATGACCCAGGTTTTGGTACCACCAATCTCATCAATACCCAAAATAAACTATACACTATTAAACTATTAAGTATGGATACTATTTTGTTTCTTACTTTACAGTTTACAATGTCACGTCAGCCGCACAACGTACCTTATTCCACTTCACTATTATCCACTATACCATGGAAGTATAGAGCCCATTCATCACTCTTCTCCCTTTATAAATAAAATAATAATAATTAATTTAAAATTTAACATGTTACCAACTAATTAACTAAAAATATTGTTTATAACTAATCAAAACTTTTCCCCAATAAATAGTGATCATGTCAGCCTATCAAACACATCTCATTCCCATTTATCACATGATTGTATCAACATTTACCCACCCCTTCCAACAATCATAATCACCGTCTATCACAATTTACTATTTTTGCTATACACATAATTCACACAGCATACAACTCACGTTTACATAAAAATCCACACATGCCTATGATCAAAACCCTTGTGAATCAATATCAAATCATATGGAGCCATCACACTGTCCATTCCCATTTATAATTGGTTTATCGTCAATATAAAACGCCCCCATAGCATATGTAAGACTATGTGTTGCCATTGAAGTCATCCCCTGAATTCATCCAGTATTATTGTTATTGTGTCATCTAGTGCTGACTGGACGCTGACTGTACACTCGTCGAAGCCACCGTTGAAGCCACATGAGCCTGTTGTGGTTCAGGCGAGTGGGGGCTTCAACGAATTTTCTGTTTTTTTTTTTCTCTAAACGTTTAAAACAATAATGTAAATTAAAAAATAAAATTTGTAATAAAATATATAAATATATAAATATTTTTTTTATTTATTAAACCATCTAAAAACAAAATAACTTACTAAATTGGGCCCCTACAAAAATACATAATAATTTTGGGCCAATAAATAAGGAACAACAAATTATAACAAAAACAAAGCATAAAAAACAAAAGCCCACAAAAAAGTACATCCAAACACATTGTACACGTAGCTCATGGCCCATAAAGTAATCAAAGGAGCCCAACTAAGAAATTCCTAGAATATATAGTGAAAATGGAACTAGAAGGTTTAAAGTGTGAAAGATATGTCTAATTAGTTTTGTCTAAAAAAGAAAACAACCTATTAAACTAATGACTGAAAAGGTAGGATGAAAGCAGCGATGAGAAAAGACCAAGGGACACTAGATTTAAATATTTCTTTCGTTGAACCTCTCCATGCCTATATGAAGGGAGAATATATTCCATGTAAAGGATATACAAAAATACACTTGTAACGCATTGAATCAATCAAGTTGGCCATTCTATAGAGTTATTCATCCTTTTACCTTTCTTAACTCAAGCATTTAGGGTTCCAACACAGCCGTTGTACATTTCTTAACTCAAAAATACACTTGTAACACGTAAGAAGCAATCCCGACTACGAGGCGGGGCGGGGAGGTCGATCCTCCCTGGCCCGATCGCCCAAATAGTATTGGATTTTATTTAAACAAAAATTATATATTCTTTTCAAAAATAATATGCATTCTTAATGTTTAAACCCAATTTACCAATTCAAGTGAACCCATAATAATAATATTAATAATAATAATGATAATAAGAATAATAAAATTACATAACCTAAATCATAACCAATAAACCCATTTACTAATTACCCAATTTTTGTCTTGCATTCGGTTTGAAAACTTTTAATCCTTAAGAAGCATGGGATACTTTATTAGAGAAAAGTTTAGTGACGAATTGTAAAAACAACTGATTATCTACATGTTTATAGATAGAGGTGCACAAAATACCTGGCTTCGAACATGACCCGAAACCAATTCCTATCTGTACCCAACTCGTGGGTAGGACCCGGAACCGGGAATGCCCGGTCAAAACCGACCCTACCTTACCCGAAACCCGGAAAAAACCCGGTGAAACCAGTCAAATACCCGACTATACCCGCAACGAAAATGACACAAACCGCATGCTTTATATTTATTAATGTAAAAAAAATTGTTAATAATTCCCAAAATATTTGTAAGGTCAAAATTCATTTTAGGGAGTAGGTATGGATAACAAAATATCTATCAATCTTCAAACACAGTCACAAATCCGTCACATTTGAAAGCATCACAAATGCTCAAATCGACGCTATCTTGTTGCAAAATTTACATCTCCGAAACACGAAACAAATCCGCATTAGCGACAATAGAACGTGCCGCCAAACAGTATCCCGATGCCGCAATTGTTAACAAGTTCGAAGACGAGACTTACAACAGAGTTGGTTACACACTCGTCGCTAAATCGACGTTAACACCAGATAATAATAACAATGATGATTCAAGTTCTTTAAAGCATGCGGTTTTCTCAATGGTCAAAGCAGCTTTTGAAGCGGTTGACTTTGACCAACATAGTGGAAGTCATCCTCGTCTTGGTGTCGTTGATCATGTTTGTTTTCATCCGTTGGGTGAAACATGTGTTCAACAAGTTGCCGTTACTGCGAAAGCTTTAGCCAAGGATGTTGGCTCCGTACTTAAAGGTTTGGTTGGTACACATTTAGTCAAACGAGTCGGGTTTGGGTTGACTTGTTTAACTGTTTTATAATTGTTTTTTAAAATGTGTGTTTTATGTTAAAAACTTAATAGGTTGGTTTGGGGTCAAACTTGCGAAACACGTGTAGTTAAACGGGGTCATATTCAGGTTGACCCGCTTAATTTTATACTTACTTTTTTAAAAAAATGTGTTTATGTTATTTAAGTGGGATCCGATACAAATAAAATTAATATATTAAACATACAAATAACTAAAGTAATTACAATTTTGAACTAGAGTAATTATGTTATAAAAAATAATACAATAGAACAACAACAACAACAATAATAATAATAATAATAATAATATAATAATAATAATAATTTTCTAGTATTTGTACACTTCTCGCAACAAAAGTCATTTGTATTTGATCCAGACCCATAACTTAAATAGATCGCTTTAGTAAACTGCACTCTTGGTCCTTGTGGTTTGGTGAGAATTGCAACTTTTATCTTTTTTTTTTGGCGACATTACGCTAGCGATATAACTGTTTTGTTAGTTTGAAGGATATTTTAGTCTTTTGGCATAGTACAAGATATTTAACTTTTTGCTTGCCGTGTAAACCTTGTACCTTATGCATTGATATCTTGTACTTTGCCAAAAAAACTAGGATACCGTTTAAGTTACTGAAAAGTTAGACAGATTTAGTGAACTGGACTGATATTACAAGTTCTAGGCTGCACAATGTGCGGTTTACGCTATAAGGTAGTTTCTCTTAAAAAAAAAAGGATTACTAATTTTTATAGTTTAAACGCAATTACTTTTATATACATTTGTATTTTTAGAGGTAAACTTGTAGTTTTTGAGTATTAAAATGTAAAAAAAAACTAAGAAATTAAAAAATTCGGATTAAACGGGTTGCCTTCATTTAAAATTTTAAATCCGCCAAAACTTGTGTTGTTCGGATTACCATGTCTGTCTGATATGATTTTCAGGTTTGTGTATGTTCGTGCTGGGTCAAAACTTGTCGTTGTCGGGTTTGACCCACCAGCCCATAAACACGACTCATTTAACGACCTACATTTATTTTCATAAACATGCCTTGCAGTCCCTACATACACATATGGAGCTGCTCATAAAGACCAAAGATCATTAGACGCAATCAGGAGGGAGCTCGGCTACTTCAAGCCGAATGCAGCCGGACATCATTGGTCAGGTGGGCTAGAGTCATCAGTTCTACCACTTGAACCAGACGAAGGTCCGGTCCAAGTGGTCAAAACCAAGGGTGTGGTGGTCATAGGTGCAACCAAATGGGTTGATAACTACAATGTGCCTGTGTATAGCAATGATATTGGTACGGTTCGCAAGATTGCAAAGAGGGTAAGTGGAAGAGGGGGTGGGCTTGCGTCGGTTCAGTCAATGGCTCTAGTTCATGATGGTGTTATTGAGGTGGCTTGTAATCTGCTTGAACCGAGTGTAGTTGGTGGTGATCAGGTTCAGAAAGCGGTTGAACGGTTAGGAACCGAGGCGGGTGTGACTGTTGGGAAAGGTTATTTTACTGATTTTTCACAAGATGAGATTATTAAAACTTACTTGAAGTTAACTTCTGCTTGACTAGTTCATGTCACTTATATAATATCCATGTTTCATGTTATATGTAAGTTTTTTTTTAATATAATTATAACATCATTCAGTTCATGAATCCGATCTGACCAGTAAATTGGTAAGATGGCCAATTCGATATCTATATGTATATATTATTATGGTCCGTATATAAGTTTACATCCATATAACAAATATTGCATACCCATATAATATATGATTGACAGATTGACGTGACGACTAAGAGGTATGCAATATTGTCCGCATTTCACAACTATATGTATATATTATACAGGTCGTGTAGAAGTATATTGTCGTATACATATGCTATATACTCATATAGTATTTGATTGATAGATTGATGTGATGGTTAAGAGGTATGCAACTATGCATATCGTCCGCATTCGATGACTATATGTATATATTTATACTAGTCCTTGTAGAAATATATATCATATGCGTATGCTCTATATCTGTATAATATATGATTGATTAACTGATGTGATGGCTAAAAGATATGTGTACCGTCCCCTCGATATATGCAAGGTTTTAGCAAAGAAAGGCTAGAAACAAAATTTCTTAAAATGGTCAGACATCTTTAAACCTTAAACCGCAAACAAACCAACACGAAAAAACACATCATGGTACCTAGTACCTCGGTCTTTCATAACACTTTCAAAGTAACGATTCTACATGAAACAAAATTGGTTTAAACCGGTTTGCAAATATGCACACAACCATCTTTTCGTACTAAAATACATTTCAAGCAAACCCCACGTCACGTTCGTCAAGATTCACGCAGTGTGCGTCGTTGATAGATAAAGCATCGATCTTTTCACGCCCCAACGCCACGTCCTGTTCATCGTCATCACTGTCTATATTCTCAGGCATAACGCGATTCTGGAAACTTCGTCGTCTAAGCATAAAAACATTGAAGTAATACCTCACTAATAAATCTTTTGTTTTACAAGGTATTGACTCACAAGCTCTTGTCCAAAAATTGCTCATGATTTCATGTCTTGACTTGCTTCTGTCAGTCAACTCTTGTCGTGCTTTCGCCACCAAACTTTTAAACTCGCTTTCCTCTTTTACGCTCCATGAACAAACCGCGGCTTCTTCACCCATATGATGAAACTTCCATTTATAAAAAAGTTGACCGAGTTCACGTTTGACTTTCGTTCTACTTTCATTAATATGAACCCTCACACAGTCAGCAGACCTGCGAACGAGACACGTACACGAACTTTTCCTTCCTTTCCCAACCAAACCCATGTCACATTTTCCATTTTTGCCCTCCAATGGGGGCCACATCCGAGTACCGAGCCACTTAAGGTCACTCTCGGAAACAAAACCTGTCCACTCGGGTATTTCTGCTCTTACGTTAACGCTTTCGGTTTCTTCATCTTCATACGTATCGTCTTGTGTCTCAACCGTAGGCAAGATTTGAGGGGTCTTTTTGACACGTTTGGTTCGAGAAGATGAGAACGATGTACAGCCGGGACACGAACATGATTTTACCGAACTGACCCTCTGGCTGCATCTCATTCTTTTGGAAGATAAGTGAACGGGAATTTTATCGTCTTCATACATAGACGGATGCATCATGTGTCTTTTCTTCTGCGTATTTCAAAACAATAATTTAACCTAAGATTTTGCATAGTTTATGAAAGGATATAAAATAACACAACACTGCAAGTAATGTAATTTTTTTCATTTAAGTAAAGATTTTAACTACAAATAGACAAACCGAAAGAAAGTTATACCTGCGGGCCATACACTTTATTGCCCGAATCGACATTCGGTTTTGCAAAAAGCCTCTCTTTTACACATAAAACCTGCTTCCATACTTCATTTCCCTTATATTTCTTCCACTTGGAACTATTCGGTATGCTTCCGACATCGTGTGGATTTCTTGCAGCATTTGCTACCCAATTTAGCATTTTTGACAACGATAAAGATTCCGCCTTTTTCCTCTTCTGAGAACTAACTGCATTATTGTTATAGTTATTGTCACTTGTATTATTGTGTTTATTAGTAATCTTGGATTCATCACTAACTCTTTTGTCAACATCATCTAAACCGCTAAACTTTTCATCTAAACCGCTAAAATTTTCATCTTTTTCATCAGCATTATTAATTCTTGAAATACCCTTTTCGGTTTTAGCCATACCAACATTATTAATTCTTGAAACCCTCGTTTCGGTTTTCTCGATATCAAGATACGATTTTTCTTTAAACCCCTCATTGCCCGCATTACCTTGAAACCCTTTCAACTCGTGAAACAACGAATCCAACTTCTCGAGAACACCAAGATCTCCATTATCCAACTTCATATCCTTAAACCCTCCATGAGTCAACCACTGATCCAACTCTTTCAAATACTTGATATAAATGAGCTTCAACGACGCCACATGGACAGTACCTAACCCGCATTCCTCGGCAACAAACTCCCACAACTCATTCTTGGAAACCAACTCATAATCCCCTATCTTCCTCACAACCCAAAACAAAGTGAACAAATCAGCCTCCACACCATCACTAAGCCTAGGTGGAAACCCCCAAATGACATCTTTATTTATAGACCAAAGAACTTGATCAAACAAAGATCTTAACCTATCAGTTTTCACTAACTTATCTTGAAATCCAGTCAAATGAGCCATCTTTAACAGTCAAGATTCTTGCTTTATTACAAAGAAACACAAAATAACACAAACCCTTATAAAATATTAAGCAAACTGGTCATCAAAATTGAATCTTGAACAATCTTGCATAAGTAAAGATTTGACCTTGGAAAATTTTTAGAGTCAAGATTCCTCCTTTATTACAAAGAAACACAAAATAACAAAAAATAACACAAACCCTTATGAAATATTAAGCAAACTGGTCATCAAAATTGAATCTTGAACAATCTTGCATAAGTAAATATTTGACCTTGGTACATTTTTACAGTCAAGATTCTTGCTTTATTACAAAGAAACAAAAAATAACACAAACCCTTATGAAATAATAAGCAAAATGGTCATCAAAATTGAATCTTGAACAATCTTGCATAGGTAAAGATTTGACCTTGGTACATTTTTACAGTCAAGATTCTTGCTTTATTACAAAGAAACACAAGATAACACAAACCCTTATAAAATATTAAGCAAATTGGTTATCAAAATTGAATCTTGAACAATCTTGGATAAGTAAAGATTTTACCTTGGTACAAGTTTTAATTGCTAGAAAGTGAGATGAGTGAAATTAAGGGTCAGATGGATGGTGAAATGATTCTACATTAAATAAGTAAAAGAAGGTAGACAAGTGCCAGAACAAGAAATAGCCAGGTAAACATTCATTCTTGGAAAATATGAAAATATACAAATGAGTCAATAATAATTATAATAATAATAATTAGTAAAGTCTTCATTAGAAAGTAACCATTTATGAGGGATTTATGCGAAGAAAGAGGGGTATATGGGTTTGTGATGATGTGGGTGTACCAAATAAGCCCACGTTTATATATATATATTTTTATTTTTATAATATAACCTAATAATGTAAGGGCATTTTTGTCCTTTCATTCATTGTGTTTGTAGGTTTTTTTTAAACTATGATTATGTTGTTTTAATTGGGCCAACATTAGCTTCAGAGTTTAGTTTGAACGTTCTATGTAATCACACTGTTGGTCGCCACTTAGTCGTTGTGCTGCTATAAAAGCATAACTTTCTGGCATAATACACGGTGAGACGAAAACTCATATGAGCTCAGGATTTGACTAACAACCTCACAAGACCTAGCTTTCTTAAATGTACCTAGCTAGTTATTTTTGAGTTTTCTTCATACATAATCAATTTTAAATTAATAACTATGTGATTTCTATGAACCATTATCTTTTGTTTAAATGTGATACATCATACATAAAGGTTTATTTTGTTATATTTGGACAAATGAGTAGATGTGTAAAGCATAATAGAAATAAATTTGTTAAAAAAAATTTAAGTGTTATGCACAAGTATATATATGTGCTCAATTATGCTTATACTTTTTTAGGTCTGTTTTATATAAAACATTTAAAGGTAAAAAAGGTAGGAAAAGTTGGAACTACGAATAAGCAACTTTTTTGGTGGTCAGTATCAAGTCTACTTTAAGGTCATATGGTCCTCTATATTCACCATTTATTTATCTTTAAATATAGACGTAGAAAGAGAGGTGTGTGTGGTGTGTTTCTTTAAATATGTATAATTTTTTGTTGTATTCATTTT
Organism: Bidens hawaiensis; assembly: GCF_021521415.1. Taxonomy (NCBI): domain Eukaryota; kingdom Viridiplantae; phylum Streptophyta; class Magnoliopsida; order Asterales; family Asteraceae; genus Bidens; species Bidens hawaiensis. The sequence continues at coordinate 153,097 of NW_027505642.1, forward strand.
TTATACAAACCTATTTAAAAAATGGAACCCTTTATATTATTTATTATATTGGTTGCACCCGTTGAATAAGACTAAAAACAGATAAACGTAATAATTACTTTTAAAAATCTTATATGATTTTTTTAATATTTCAATATTATATTTTTGTATTGTTTATATTTAGACGAGTTAAAATAAATATTGTTTTCGATTTGCTCAAGTGAGTTTTTAATTTTGCTATGTAGAACGGTAGAAATATAACACAAAACATTTTTCTAGTTTAGTTTGCAATCATTCAAGTATATGTATGGATTATGGATTATAAAGTTCAAATCGTGTAATCTATAAAACTAATTTTTATTTTAAACTAGTTCAATTGTCACCCGTCAAAGACATGCCAATCCAGTTGAAGAAACACTAACCGAACCCCGGACAGATTACTGGTAACCTGGGGGTTAGATAGATGTTTCCCACGAGGGGTTAGACCCTTGGAAGATGGTTCTTCTGATAACCTGCAAAACAGACACCGTGAGCTCGTCACTGAGAAGGGGGGGGGGGGTTCCTCCTTGTGACCACCCTCCGACGTGAGAATCAGACTAGATTGCTCTTTAAATATAAAAGTATATTAAGAGATTGCTAGAGCAGATATCAGGTATAATATGATGATAATCCGATGAGATATGATATGATAATACAAGATAAGATGAGATGGTCATACCATTTGTGGTATTTATAGCCGAAGGTAGGTTTCCAAGGAGGTATGGCCGGCTGCAACAGTGTTCCTGTTCCACCAACAGTAGCCTACGCACGTGCCCTACTGGTAGTTGGTGGGTAGGTAGCGGCTGATAGCGACCATGCCTGCTGTATACTATTCCTTTTCCACCAACTGTCAGCTACGCACGTGGTATGACAAGAGTTGGTGAGTAGGCAGCGGCTAATAGTGACATACAGTGTAGGAGCATGCTGCTCGCCATACTGTTGTCTATAAGCTGTCCTTGCGTACTGCGCGTAAGGACGTCACGTCTCTGAGCATGGTTGGTCCTGCGGATCCAGTTGGTTTCTGCGCAGACGTCCCTGTTTAAGGTGAGTCTTGCGGGTCCAACTGGGCTCTGCTGGGACCTACCTCTTCAAGTCCCCCCAGTCCAATGTTCTTCTCATGCGTGTTTAATAAAGTGAGGTGAACTTTTGGACTTAAGCAAAGGGTTTTGAAAAGGGGTTTTTTAAGGTTTTCCATGGGGATTCTTCCCGCGGAAGTCCTTGTCACTTGCAGAAATTCCCGAGTTTCCTGCTTGGTCTTTGGGTATGATGCGGGTAGGTCTGTAACCTCCTCGCAAGTCAGGAGCGTTGAGTCCCACTTGTGTGGATTCTCCATGAGGTTTTGGTAGTTTTGAACATAGTGATTTTTATTTTAAACTAGTTCAATTGTCACCCGTCAAAGACATGCCAATCCAGTAATTATAAAATTCAACTCATGCTAAGCGAACCAATTAATTATAAAATTCTCGTCCAAATCCAAAATTTGAGTAAGTATTATATATTGTTATTGTAATTTTTAATTCATTTTTTTAAAATAATAATAACATGCATAAGGTAAAATGTATTTAAAGGTAAACTAGTTAATTATTTAAAAAGAAACTGAAATTAAAAAAATAGTTTTTTAATTTATTACGTATAATATTAAATATGTAATTAAGATGCTTCATGCTAGTGTTTTTCTGTTTTAAATTCTAATGATATTTACATCGGGGCTATCTGCACTATAAATAGCAAATCTGGTTTAAACATAGTATTCTTGTATATAAATTAATTACACCGAATCTTTAAAATGATTAATATGCATTTATATTTTATAGCATAACTTATTTCAATTAATTACTTAATTTATAAAACTAAATGCATACCTCATCTATAAATCTAAATGGGAAAGTGAATACGGTGCTGTCATGCATGTAAGCTTAAGACGCAAAACTCATCACAACTACAAGTACGTAGTTTTGATTAAAAATAGTCCAAAACTACAATTTTTTTTACCCCAATCCTTCTTTCTCAACAACCTGAACTCCCACCCAATCTCCCAATGCTTCGATCTGAAAGAGTTTTTCAAACTTTTGGTTCTCGTATAATAGTTAGCAATCAAATGATTTCATCATATGCTTTCCAATTAATTCTTCGATTGCGTATAAACTTTTTTGCAGAGTCACAGTTGATAATCAATTCCACTATGTGTTCTATTAATATTAATAATTAGTTGTACATCAATTGAATATTAATATTCTAAGTTGGATACAAGACATACACAGTTAAAACAGATTTAGGAATTTAATAAGAGAAAAACCTTTTGAAACAAATCTAATGGATGATATTGATGCAAAAGGGTATTCAGTCTACAAAAGAGGTTTCAATGTTAAAGCAGAGTAAATGAAGACAGAGATGACACAGGCCAAAATATAGTTTTGATTGCTTTAGATTGAAGCCTTGGGATATGGTTGGTGGGAGATCAGGCTGTTGAGAAACATGTTATTGACGGTAGGGATTAGGAAAAACAAAATGTTGTTTTGAACTATTTTTAATCAACACTACGTAGTTTTGATGAGTTTTGCGTCTAAGCTTACACGCATGACAGCACCGTATTCACTTTCCCAAAACTAAATACACATCTTATCATTACTTATTTCAATTTAACATGTGATAATCTAGAATTTGAACCCAACAATGCCACATGGCCCACATACGTGTTAAGGCTCTCCGTAGTGGGGCCACAAATGCCCAAAAAAATGGGGCGATTTTGTTGGTAAACACTGCCTCTAGGCGATAAACGGGACCGCCAGTGGGGGGGGGGGGCAGTGTTTTTTGTCGCCGGAGATCTTTTTGAAGAATATTACTATTATATTGTGTTGTGTGTGGTATATATGTATATACATATTGGGCTACAACCCTAAAACAAAAACTCCTTCTTTGCTAACTGGACGCCACATGACATAAAACGCCTCATTTTGTAGCCCCTCCACTACACATAGCCTTATAAACAGTTGAAACAATTGAACCAATCAAAATGTCAATGGCAAAGCAAGTCGGACATATATGAGATCCAGACGGCTTAACTCGAGTAAGTTCTCATAACGATTCATTCTCATTTGAAAAATGAAACCCGCAGTTTATACTTGCATCATTTATTCATTTATATACTTTTTCCGTTTTTACACATTTTTTTTAATATGTGTAGTTTATGTATACGTATTATAATCACGAACCGTCTTATCATTATAAAAATTTTAATGCCAAGCAATGTCTAGAAAAAAAACCATCAAAAGTTCAAACCAAGCAGCGAAGTATCCCCCACTTCACATCTCCTATATATTTTCACACAAATAAAACCAAAAAAACAAAAAAAACTTGCAATTTACAATCCTACAAATGAATCAATTCATCAAGTTTCTATAAAATAATGTAAAGAGGCTAAACTCAATAAAAATAAGGGGCCATTTCTAACCATCCACAACTTCATATTGAACCCCATGTTGACTTTGAACCAGTAAGCCAATGATCCTGAAGGACCCGAAAACGCCTACTAAACCGATCACAAGAATACCAGATACAATACCCATTATCCAATATATGATTCTCAAGCTTCAAATTCTATTTGCAGTATTACTTCTTTCATGTTTTTTAGTTTGTATTTCAAATTTGATATGTAAAAAACACTGCATTAAAAAATTTAAATAACGAAAATAAGACCTAACTATACTTGATATTAGTGATAGCAGCCATTTCATTCGACTGTTCTGCAGCTAGTTATCGATCGGGATGCTGACTTCCATTACCTGCATAGTATATAACCCAAAATTAGTAAAATGGTCAAAATAATACAAAAATATTCTTTAAACTGTTACAAATAGAAAGACTAATCTTATTTGGTCTTTGCAGAGAAGGGTATTATTATTATTATTATTATTATTATTATTATTCTAGATATGTGTCACATAGTCAAACAATATTCTTAACTATTAAAGTTCAAAGTTGAAAATTCATACCAAGAAGCATTACTTTGAAAAGTTCACATTTTTCATATAGAAATGTTCAAACTGAAATTTAAACCAACCTGATCACACACAGGGCAAGTCTCGCTTCTTTCCATCCATTCAAGAATGCACGACAAATGAAAATGATGATCGCATTTGGTTGTTATTTTTGGATTATCTTCATCATATTCTGCACAATAAGAATTACTTAGTAGATTCAACAATTAAAAACGAATCAAAAAGACTAAAAGAGCTTAACTAATCACTAACCTTCAAGACACGTAGGACACTCCTCAGGAGCAACGAAAGGCGTGTTTGACTTTTTTATTTCATCATCAAATTCTTCTGTTATAACAGATTCAACTGCTTCTTTAGCTTCATTTTCACCACCGTCACTAACTTTTGTTTCTAAAACGGGTTCAGAATCATTTGTTTGCCCAGGTGGATGATTCTTATTGGCTAAGTCTTCTCGGTTGTTCGGTGGACCTTGAGGATTTGCATCATACGGTATTGGTGCTGGTGGGTGCCTATAGGTGTCGGGTATAGACGTATCTAGATTTGTATCAACTAACAATCCTGTTGGAATAACTGCAGCAGCACTGCTCCGGGCTGGTAACAGCTGACGCTCTGCAGATGCTACTGGATACTGCATAATCAAGAATTTGAAATGTTGATAGTTAAACTAGGAAACTATTACTGAGCTGAAAGCAAAATAAAGTTAACTAACATGATGCAGTCTGGATGCCTCGTTCCATTCGACTCGGTTTGAAGAACAACAGCAGCCCATATTTTACTGATTTGTGTATTTTATTCAACTGAATCTATTAAAAATAATCTCATTGGTTTCTCTTAGGCGATTGTTTCATGTCGCACTCATTCCATCTGATCATTCAAAACAGATTCGATACTCAGATCATAATGTTAACAAAATTGAAGAATAAATCACATTTCAGATAAGTAATCCATCTGTAACCGAACGAATGCTAAAAAACTGAACAAAAAACACATGTATCATCATTCAGATCACATCATTAATCAAATAACCTAAATTCCTAATCATCATACTGCATCTGGTTACTCTTACTCAGCAGGAAATTTTGAAGATGAAGATTCAATACAATGACGCTTCAAAATCAACATTCAATTCAATGTATCACCTATGACCTATCAATAGCATGTGTTTTACTCAAACTCACAAAGAACGATGAGGATTCGATGCAAAACCGTAAATCCTTCACAATTGCACATCATGTGAGCACAAAGAATAACCAAAACCCTAAATACAAGACTTTACAGCAACTTTCACTGTTGCAATCAAATTAAGCTATCGTAAACTCAAAATCACAGCTGAATATAAAAAAACAAATCACGAAAACATTAGAAAACAAATCGAAGTTCATTAAAACCTAATTCCACACTCTAGAGTCTAGACAGAACGTGGTAATCAAATTAAGCTACCGCAAACTCAAAATCACACATGATTTCACTAAATAACACATCACAAAATCATTACAAAGCAAATCGAAATTAATCAAAACCTAAACCTAGACTCTAGAACAATTTCACTGTTAAAAATTGCAATCAAACCGATAGATGCCAACATAAATACACACCGTCGTGACGTCAAACTGTAAATCCTTCACTATCACGTGAGCACAAAAACAATAATCAAAACCTAAATTCAGACTCTAGAACAACCTCACTGTTGCAATCAAATTAAACTACTTGCAACTTCATATTCATACTCGATTCTCTCTTAATAATTTATAAAAATTTTATAAATATGTAACTCAAATACTTTTGGCCAAATGTATAATAGTCTATTAGTTAACAATTAACAAAATTACTTATACCTAAATTCATTATTTCAGCCAAAAATTTTCAAGCTCAATGGCGAAAACCGAAACCCAAAATGAAAACCGGACGGTTTCAAAAATTAGCCCAAAACCGCACCGAATCGCACCAAGCACACCCCTAGGCGTACGGCTACCTCAAAATCACGCAAAACATAACAATCAAATCGAATTTAATCAAAACCTACATCTAAATCTACAACAGCTTCACTGATGCAATCAAATTAAGCTACGGCTACCGGAATACCTGAAAATCAGACCTAATTTCTATAAATAACACATCACGAGAACAATACATAACAATTAAGCTTCGTAAACTACAGGATTAATAATAATAAACACATAGTGAAATAGTTAGTATGTATATGTGTGTATGTGTGTGTGTATACCTTCAATGGAGTCGTGTACGTTCAGTTCAACCGAATGATGTGTATTGAGTTCCGTGTGATCGAAGGATTTCAAAGGAATAATAATAATAATACTAATAATAATATATTATTTTCATATTATTGTTATTATTATTAGTATTTTAGTGGATACCTGGACGCTTGTCTTATGACGTGATGACGCGTGTCAATTCTGTTGAATTTTTGAAAAATCAAAGGCTAAGTTGGGTGACTGACTTTTAACTACCTCAATGCCCACGCCACGCGCTTAGCTGGGCCCCACCCTTATCTTTTGTCATTTTTTCGAGTGGGTTGAGGCTCGGGATCTTATGATTGAAATATGAGTTAAGGCGTGTCTCATTTTTCTTATAGTGATAAGTTTCTTTCTTGATGGTGTTGGTCTCACTCGGGTATTTAAGAGTAGTTCCTGACGAGTGACGATGTTCGAAAAATATCAAGGGTGGCTTCTACGTCAATATCAATTATAGGAAAAATCATTATGACTTAAACGTTCTTTATAGATGTAAAACGACTGATATGATACGGCGAGTGATGTATATCTGGTAAAAAAGAATCATTTTGGGTGATTTTTTTAACAAGGTTGAATTGTCTAGTTACATATGTGAGGAAAAAAACAAATTTAGGAGCTAAAACTAAAAAAAATATTAAACTACATGATGGAAGATATAATTAATCTTATTTTATAAATAGATTTTAAAATTTATTTATATGAAGTTTATATTTCTTGGTTATTTGCTTTTTTCAGTATTGTTTTCTTAAAACAACCTTGAAA